>NC_143400.1:42259939-42276058 GCF_052110815.1 Crocodylus siamensis | reverse complement strand
GGAATGGAGAAACCTGCCCCATCCAGGTCCGGGTGGGGTAGGAAAGGGGCAGGGCAGAGGGCAGGGAGGGTTAATATGGGCCTTAATCCCTTCCCCAGGTGCACTTAGCACAGGGGTGGGCAATTATTCCCAGAGAAGGGCAGCTTACCCTGTTTTGGCAGGCTGTCAGGGCTGCCTAGGTAGCTCTGCCCCTGGACATGTGCCCTGCCCCCTGGTCAAGGTCTTGGCACCAGTGTCTTGGGCCAGCACTGCTGGGCCCAGAGTAGGGCACAGGCTGGCAGGGGTCTGTGGAGCCGCCCTGGGCTGCACCAGCAGGGTGAGGGGGTAGCTGACCCGGCTCCATAGAGCCCCGATGGCTGGGACCCCGCACTCCTGCTGCCCTGCTCTGGCCCTGGGACACCCGTGTGGGGCCCGTGCACCTGCTCACTCCCAGAGCTGTGCAGCCCTGTGGTACAGGTGGGAGGCCGCATGTAGACCCCACCCCTGCTCGCTGGCAGGGAATGAGCTGGTGCTGAGCGTGGGGGGGGAGCGGCCCTTCCCCTGCTTGGTAGTCGCCACTTCCTGCTGCATCCTTGCTGGACTGTCCTGCTCAGGCACAGGCAGCTGCCAGAGGGCTGGGAGTGGCTGTAGCACAGGGCGCTTTTCCTCTTTTCCCTGTGCTCAGTGGCAGCTTGTAACCCCCTCAGCCCGCAGCCAGACTGGGCCCTGGGCTGGCTCCGGGCTCACCCGTCAGTGTTGTGCATGGTGGCAGCAGCAGTTCTGGCCCCCACGCTTGCCGCGCCAGGCAGTGTCTGCCACCGCTGCCCCTGGGATGCCCAGCGTGCCCGCTCTGGGTGGGCAGCACCAGCAAACAGCAGAGACTGAAGAAGACAGAGATTTCCAGGGCCCTGCCCTGTCCTTTCCCATGCTACAAAGCATGTCCTGTCATCACCGTCTGCTGGACCAGGCTGTGAAATGGCCCTGACATGTTTTGCCTGGGCTCAGAGGGGCTTACTCTTGCTGTGTAGCTTGCCCAGTAATACTGGGCAGTGTCCTCGGGGCTTCACCTGCTCATCTGCGGGAACAGCAGGTTTTGGGTGCTGTCTGTGGAGATGGTGAATCTCCCTTTCACTGCTGGTGCATAGTTGATGGTATTTGAGTTCCCAGTGATTTCCTCAACCCAATGCAGCCCCTTCCCAGGGGGCTGCTTGGCCCAGGCCATCCAGATGTCACTGAAGGTGAACCCTGAGGCTTTGCAGGAGAGGTGCAGAGAGTCACCAGGCTTCCTCACTGCCCCTCCAGACTCCACCAGCTGGATCTCATGGAGGACACCTGCAATGAAAGAAACAGTGAAATCCCTGCTGGCAGCCTGTGAGACTGAGACCAAACTGGGGGCTTGTCTGTCTGGTGCCCTGAAGGGGACGGCCAACCTCAGAAGGCTAGAAGTGCAAGAGCAAAAGTAGCCGGGGGTCATGTTCCCAGCTCTGGAGGGAGCTCTTCTTAGGGTCCGACCTATGCGGCCAGGATACTGGGGCTGTCCTGAGTGGGGTTTTCATGCCGGGAGCTGCAGGAGCAGGTGGGAGCCCTCGGACATTTGGCAGAAAAAGCTGGGGGCTATTTGCATGCTCTGCTCCATGTAAGCAGGGTGCACACTCCTTTCTGAAATGGGTTGTTCTCCCCTGGGTGCCATTGGTTTAGCCAGGGACTGACCTTCTCTGAGAGTCCTGCAGATGATCCCTGGAGACATGGGCTACAGCTCCCCCTCCCCCCCAAGTTTAAAGGACTCCAGTCAGAGGGTTCCCAACCCCCAAAACCCCAGTGCCAGATTTGGACCTTGAGACAAGGTGGGTGGTGTCTCCTGGTCTGAGACTCCCTCCCAGCTCCCAGGGGAGCTCCATGGATCCAGGATCACTCCTGCCTGGAC
The DNA here is from genome assembly GCF_052110815.1 of Crocodylus siamensis. Classification (NCBI taxonomy): domain Eukaryota; kingdom Metazoa; phylum Chordata; order Crocodylia; family Crocodylidae; genus Crocodylus; species Crocodylus siamensis. The sequence continues at coordinate 42,274,155 of NC_143400.1, read as the reverse complement.
TGTGTGCCTGGCCTTTGTGGCTCAGATATGCTCAGCCCAGGTTGGGCAGTACCTGGTTTGGGCCCATCTGAAGCTTTGCAGTGACATGGGGCTGGGAGCAGGGTTTTCACTGTGAACTGTTGCCAGCACTTCAGCAACTCAGATCCTGCCCCATTGGGAACTGGCTCCACTGGGGTTGGGCAGCTGCTAGAAGAGGAGACGGTGTGGATCCCAGCCCCATTTTCCCCTGCTATTCTGAGGAGATGGTGTGAGATGTGGTGTGCCCTGCCCAGAGCCAGAGGCTGTAGGGAGTCTCCCCAGGTGCAGCCTTGATTGAGTAAGAAAGGATGAGGATTGGATTGAACATTGAGTCTGAGCATTGTCCTGTTCCCCACTGCTCATCACAGATGCACTTTATGTCTCTTCCCAGGCTCCAGTGCGTGACAGTGGGTAGGTTTGCACGTGTGCACAAGGAAGATCGATACACTCCCTCTGCAAAGCCATTGATACCAGCAAGGTTGCTGTGATGCTCAAAGAGCGGGGTTCAGACCTCCAGAGCCCCTTAGGCACCCCAGTCCTGCCCGGGCCATCCAGATGATGTCTCAGCTGGGCCTACGGATCTCCTAGACCTGCAGTCCCCTGCCCATCAGCACCAGCTGCTCCAGCAGACTCAGCACTCATTTTAAGTGTCTGGCCTAGCTCCTTTCCTTGTTTTTGCTTCTAATTGTGCCCAGAAATCACGTGATGTTGTGGAGTTGGGGGTGGAGTTTTCTCCCAGTCCCCTCTACTAGGTGGCTCATGCAGTGCTCATCTCCTTGGGGCATGTAGAGCGCAGAGCTGTGCCTGCCATTTGGAAGGAGTCCTGGCTGTGGAAAGCCAAGTTGTCAGGTTTGAGCACTGTGCTGTGCCTCATGATGCCCTGCTGGAGGCTGGGAATCATCTTGCAGGTGGAGCTGAAGGGGCCAGTGATGGTGCATCAGGATGAAGCTGTTTGTGAGTATAAGGGTGTTGGGGGCCCAGAGTTAGATAAAAGGTAGGGGTGCCAGTGGAGCCCTTCCCCCATGCTGCTCAAGGCTGTGATGGGCGCTGAGCTTTCCCTGCTTTATTGGGCAATCACAGCTCTTCCAGTCAGGTCCCAGAGCTCAGCCAGAGCAGCTGCTGCTTGTGGTGGTGGAGATGCCTCCCCCTGTGACACCTGGAGCTTGAGGATCTGCACAGCTCTAAGTTGAGGGTAAGGGCAAGGCACCTGCACCTCCAGTGGGGGAAGTATATGAGGGAGGGCTTTGAAGGTGGTGGGTACCTGAGTGGCCCATGGTCACAGGGGTCAGGAGGCTGTGAGATGCTGTCTGTCTGGCAGGGGGAGGCATGGCCAAGCCATCTGGGGTGCCACAGGAGCCCCAGGCTAGGCCGGGGAGTGTCACAAGCCCTCCTCCTTATGCCTCCAGCCCAAAGCACAGCAAGACTTGTTCTGCCACAGCCCACATGAGCAGGTGCCACTGAAACTGCTGCTCTCTGGCCTGGGCAGAATGGGGGGAGCTGGGGGTCCCTCACCAGAAGAGCTGGGGGGGAGAGGGCTGTTGGTCAAGAGTGATGGGCACTGGCAGGGTCAGGGGACTTTGGGTCAGGAATGAGGGCCAGCAGCTTGCCCTGAAGGGCTGCATGTCAGGAGTGAGGGGCACTATCAGGGTTGGGGAGCTGTGGGTTGGGAGTGAGGGGCACTGGCATAGCAGAGGGAGGGGGGTGGACTATGGCTGATGAGTATCTGGGCTTGAGTCCTGCATATATGATGTCTGCCATGGGTTTGGGAGTGTCTGCAGCCCAAAACTGAAGAGTGTGGGAGGTAGGATGCCTGCCAGTGGTAGCACCACGCAGAGCTGAACACGTGAGCGCTGCTTCGTTCATGGAGTTTGGCACTGCTTTGGATTCTTTGGCCTGAGGCAAGACATAAAATAAGAGAATTGAAAAGACTAAGAGGGCAGCTGTGATGAGGTGAACTCTAGGAATCGGTGAAGTGGAGCCCTCTCTACAGGTCAAATGTACAGGTGAATTTCAGTAGCGTGATGGATTCATAGATTCATTGACGCTAGGGTCAGAAGGGACCTCAATAGATCATCGAGTCCGACCCCCTGCATAAGCTGGAAAGAGTGCTGGGCCTACATTACCCCAGCTAGATACACATCTAACCTTCGCTTGAAGACCCCCAGGGTAGGGGAGAGCACCACCTCCCTTGGGAGCCCGTTCCAGACCTTGGCCACTCGAACTGTGAAGAAGTTCCTCCTAATATCCAATCTAAATCTGCTCTCTTCTAGCTTGTGGCCATTATTTCTTGTAACCCCTGGGGGGGCCTTGGTGAATAAATACTCACCAATTCCCTTCTGTGCCCCCCTGATGAACTTTATAGGCAGCCACCAGGTCGCCCCCTCAACCTTCTCTTGCGGAGGCTGAAAAGGTCCAGTTTCTCTAGTCTCTCCTCATAGGGCTTGGCCTGTAGGCCCTTAACCATACGAGTGGCCCTTCTCTGGACCCTCTCCAGGTTATCCGCATCCTTCATGAAGTGCGGCGCCCAGAATTGCACGCAGTACTCCAGCTGCGGTCTGACCAGCGCCCGATAGAGGGGAAGTATCACCTCCTTGGACCTATTTGTCATGCATCTGCTGATGCACGATAAAGTGCCATTGGCTTTTCTGATGGTTTCGTCACACTGCCGACTCATGTTCATCTTGGAGTCCACTAGGACTCCAAGATCCCTTTCCACTTCCGTGCCACCCAGCAGGTCATTTCCTAGGCTGTAGGTGTGCTGGACATTTTTCCTCCCTAGATGCAGCACTTTGCATTTCTCCTTGTTGAACTGCATTCTGTTGTTTTCTGCCCACTTGTCTAACCTGTCCAGGTCTGCTTGCAGCTGCTCCCTGCCCTCCGGTGTGTCCACTTCGCCCCATAGCTTAGTGTCATCTGCAAACTTGGACAGAGTACATTTCACTCCCTCATCCAAGTCGCTGATGAAGACATTAAAGAGTATCGGTCCAAGGACTGAGCCCTGCGGGACCCCACTGCCCACACCCTTCCAGGTCGAAACCGACCCATCCACCACGACTCTCTGGGTGCGACCCTCCAGCCAATTCTCCACCCACCGGACTGTGCAGTCATCCAAGTCACAGCCCCTTAACTTGTTCACCAGTATGGGGTGGGATACCGTGTCAAAGGCCTTCCTGAAGTCCAAGTATATGACATCCACCCCCCCTCCTGCGTCGAGGCGTTTTGTGACCTGGTCATAAAAAGAGACTAGATTGGTCAGGCACGATCTGCCTGCCACGAACCCATGCTGGTTTCCCCTCAGCATAATTTGTCCTGCCGGGCTCTCACAAATGTGAGCCTTGATAATTTTTTCAAAGACTTTGCCAAGGATGGAGGTGAGGACTAATTGGCCTATAGTTGCCCGGGTCCTCCTTCCTCCCCTTCTTAAAAATGGGAACCACATTGACCCTTTTCCAGTCCTCTGGGACTTGACCCGTGCGCCACAAGCATTCAAATATTCCCGCCAGTGGCTCTGCAATGATGTCGGCCAGTGCTTTCAGTACCCTCGGATGGAGCTCATCCGGGCCTGCCGACTTAAAGGCATCCAGTTCTTCCAAGTGACCCTGCACCACCTCAGGGTCCACGCATGGAAGTCTGGTGCCTTGCTGCTGCCCTCCCTACACTCCCAGTGAGAGACTTGTCGTGCCTCTCGCTTAGGAACACTGAGGCGAAGAACTCGTTGAGGAGTTCAGCCTTGTCCCCTCTGTCCGTCACCAATTGTTTCTGCCCATTTAGCAGAGGTCCTATTCCTCCCTGGGCCTTCCTTTTACTCCCTATATATCTAAAAAACAATTTCTTATTGTCTTTTACTTGGGTTGCCATCCTCAGCTCCATGGTAGCTTTGGCCTGTCTAACTGCCTCCCTACAAGCACGAGCAGAAGAGGTATATTCCTCTTTGGTGATCTCTCCCTGTTTCCACTTTTTATGTGCTCCCCTTTTGGCCCTTAGTCTGCCCTGGATTTCTCTGGTCAGCCAGGGAAGCCTCCTGGCCCTTTTCCCTCTTTTACCTCTCACGGGGATTGTCTCGCTTTGTGCTCGAAGGATAGTTTCCTTAAGGCACAGCCACCCTTCTTGGGCTCCCATCACTTCAAAACTGCTACTCTGCAGTGCGTCCTTCACTAATCGCCTGAGTTCGCTGAAATCAGCTTTCCTAAAGTCCAGCACGTTCACCCTACTAGTTACCTTACCCACTCGACGCCTTATGTTGAATTGTATTTTTAGGTGATCACTGTCCCCCAGATGGCTACTGATCTGTAGGTCCCCTACTATGTCATCCCCCGTTGCCAATACCAGATCCAGTAAGGCATTCCCCCTAGTGGGACCATGTACCTCCTGCGTCAGGTGGAGGTCCTGTACACAGGTTAGAAACCTGCGTGAGCGGTGGGACTTTGCTGTCTGTGTCTCCCAACAGATGTCCAGGTAGTTTAGGTCCCCCATGACCACCGCCTCTTTAGCTTTTATGGTCTCCGAGAGTTGCCTCAGGAGCCCCAAATCTATTTCTTCCCCTTGATGTGGGGGGTCTGTAGCAGACCCCTACCACCAAATCCTTTTCTCCTTGCCCCCCATGTAGCCTAACCCACAGTCCTTCTACTTCCTCATCCTTTGATTCTGTCTTGATGAGGGTTGATGTATATTGCTCCTTGACATAGAGCACAACCCCTCCGCCCTTTTTCCCCACCCTGTCCTTTCTGTACAATCTATAGCCCTCGATATGTACCACCCCAGTCATGGGATGAATCCCACCAGGTTTCCGTCAGCCCCACTAACTCATAGGCGTTTAGTGCAACCATGAGCGCTAGTTCATCCTGCTTGTTCCCCATGCTCCTAGCATTAGTATATAGGCACTTGAGCCCTACGACTGGTGCCTTTGCTGGCCCCCCTGCTCTCAAGTCCCAAAGGGATGCAATAGGTGTGACACATGGAAAAGGGATTTGGGTTTAGAGACCTCTACTTTGCAAATCTCAGCCATCTGTGGCTGAAAACTGTGAACTCCTCAGTGTCAATTGTTTCTCTGACACTTTGGTCACTTTTAAATGTGGAAACTTTTTTGGCATCGGTACAGCCTGGGGACTGACACTGCTCTGCAGAAAAGCACCTGGGAATTACGGTGGACATTAAGTTGGATATGAGTGAACAGTGTGTTCTTGTTGCCAAGAAGGTGAATTGGTCAATCATTAGCCATTCTAGTCTGCACTGGTGGGGCCGCATCTGGAGTCCTGTGTCCAGTTTTTGGGCCCCCCCACTACAGAAAGGATGTGGACAAGTTGGAAAGTCCAGCAGACAGCAAATGAAAATGGTTTGAGGGCTGGGACACTTGACTTCTGAGGAGAGTCTGAGGGAAGTGGGTTTCTGTAGTCCCAAGATGAGAAGACTCTCTAGGGTTTTGATAAGGGCCTTCACCCCTGGGCAGGGGTGGATCCATGGAGGACAGAGCTGGACTGTTCCCAGTGGTGACAGAACGAGCAGCAAGGGGCTCAAGTTGCAGCAAGGCAGGTTTAGGTTGGATATTAGGAAGAACTTGCTCAGTAGGAACGCGGTGAAGCACTGGAACAGGTTATCCAGAGAAGTTGTGGACTCTCCATCCTTGGCAATTTTTAAGGCATGACTTGACAAAACCCTGGATGGAATGATCTAGTTGGGGCTGGTCCTGCTTTGAGCCATGGGTTGGACTAGACATGACCTCCTGAGGTCCCCCCAACTCTAACTTTGTATGAATCTATGATTAAACTTGTTGCCACTGCATGGCTGCACACATCTGTCAGAAGCAGTGGGTTTGTCCCCTTTCTACTTTACTTGTTGTTGTTTTCACTTTGGAAATGTTATCATGTGAAAGGAAGTGCAGGAAAAAAGTGAGAGAGGTGGGCAGAGAATAACCAACATCTTATTAATGTGTCTTAAGGACACTTGCCATAGGTGTTTTATCTGGGTTCTTGTTTAATGTTAAGGCATTGATCTGTTCATTGACCATCTGCATAGGCCTGTATCTCTCCTCCTGCATCTCAAAAACTCCTCCAAAAAGCCCTCCCATTTTGTGTCTCTTTGTATCCTACTACTGTGTCTTCCATCCCTTTCTATTCCCCCAATTAAAAATTCCAGATGGATTCCCCTTAGCAGGGGATGGGTGTCCCTTAGGAGGATGGCTGAGATGGGTCAAAATCTCCAGCACGGATGAAGGGAGACCTCCTCTGGAACTGGTCTGTGATTTGGGAATTGTTCAGGGGGCTCCCTGGTGCGGCAATGCAACTTCTCGTATCCTTGGGAGGACATGCTGCATAGTCACTAAAGTACAACTCAAAAACATCTGTTCATAGTAGTAAGGATGTCCTGTTCCTCTCTGTCTCTTTACTTCAGCTCTTTCCAGCATCCTCTGCTCTCAAGGAGTGACCAGCATCGGAGCTCCCTGAGAGAGTGCAGAGCCTCATGACGGGGCGGAGCCCCCTGCACTGAGACCCGAGCCCCACACCCACCGTTAGAGATTCTCCACCACCTCCCCGCTTCCTCCCCGCTCCCCTGTCCCCCTAGCACTGCAGTGTGCCCATCGCTCCTGGCACTGCTCACGCCACCTCACATCTGTGCACCACAGGCTCCAGGTCACTCTTGCACCAGTGCTTAGTGCCGGTGCTTCCCTGCAGCCACGTGTCCCTTCCTACCTGTGACAGCTCATTGTTACTGGGGTGGCCATGATGCCCGCTGGTGGCCTCGCTGCTCCTGCCTGACTCACAATCTAATGCCACTCTCCTACCTTACTCATCTGCCCCTGCCTTGTGCTGAATGGTACTGATTTGGGGCGGCTGCGAACAGGCTTTAAAATGCGTCTACTCCCAATAAGTCCCCACTGGCTCCCTCCCGAGACCCCTCTAACCTCAATCTAGCCCTCAGGCTTGGTAAGTCTCTTTCAGCCTACATAAGGCTCCTTTATGGTCATACAGAAGCCTTAAGGGCCAACTTTTTGGATCTGTCACCTCACCTATACTGTGCCCCAAACCTCATGGGTGTCCTCTCTCATTGATGTAACTGAATATACACTTGAGTGCCCTTGAGCACTCGGATCCCCCATCCCATGTGCAGCCCCTACTCTGGGCTCTTGGACCCTCTCATCCAGCTTGGCCCACTCTGGGCTCGGGGACCCTCCAGCCCAGTTCAGCCTTCCCCTGGGCTCTTGAACCTTCTGGTCTTGGTCTCAGCCTTTTGCTAGGCTCTGGGCTCATCACTGGGACCTACTCACAGCCGGATACTCCTGGGCCACCGGTTATCAAAATGGGCCTTGATCCTGTCCTAGCAAGGGGAAGACTAACCTACTCCCTTACCTGCACATCTCCAACAGCAGTTCCTGGCCTCAGCCAGGATCCTTCTGGGAGAGCTGAATGTGCCATAACCTACCTCCAATCCTGTGAGACACCTCAGGTGCACGCACTTCCCTTTCTGGACCATCCACCCTTCTCAAAGGCTTTGGCTTATCTGCAGCTCCCCGAAGCATGGAAACAGAGTTCTGGGGTCGAGAAAGGAACCAAAATCCCCTTGGGTCACACTGGAACTGCGGTTCTGGGTCACCCAAAACCTTAGGAGGAAAGGACCCTAAGTTTCCTCCACTTAGTGTATAGTCATATGGGTGATCAAGGGGCCCCAGTATCACCAGGAGACCCAAAGTCTTTCACAGTCTGTGGGCAAGGCAAGAGCCTCTAAGGGCACACTTGCCTGCCTGTACACTAATGCCAGGAGCCTGAGTAACAAGCAGGAGGAGCTTGTCCTCCTGCTCAGTGCAAAGAATTATGATGTCATTGGGATAATGGAAACCTGGTGGGACTGCACCCATGACTGGACCATGGGTATAGAGGGCTATATCCTGTACAGGAGGGATCGTGTAGACAAAAGGTGCGGGGGTGTAGCTCTTTTTGTGAAGGAAAGTTACATGTCCCTGCAAGCTGATGTTGGCGACTGGCATTGACAGCTAGAGACCCTGTGGGTAAAAATTGGTGGGAAAAACGGCACAGGGGACACAACGGTGGGAGTCTACTACAGACCTCCCACTCAAAGTCCCGAGCTTGACCAGGAGTTCACCCGGGAACTGACTGAGGCCGCTTGCTCCAGGACTTTGGTTGTCATGGGGGACTTCAATTACCTGGACATCTCCTGGGAAGATCACTCAGCAAAATCTGAGCGGTCGCAAAGCTTTCTCTCGTGCATGGATGACCTCTGCCTGACTGAAGAAGTCTATGGGCCAATGAGAGGCAAAGCACTGCTCGACCTGGTACTGGCTACGGGGGACGACCTAATGGGCGACCTAGTGATGAATGGGAAGCTGGGTGACAGCGACCACGAGCTGATCACCTCTCACCATCCGCCGTAAAGCTGGCAAGTCAGTCAGCAACACAGAAGTCCTTGACTTCAGAAAAGCCGACTTTGACAAGCTCAAGAGGCTAGTCAGTCCAGGCCCTCAGGGACCATGACCCCCAGGGAGATGGGAGTTCAAGTACAGCGGTTGCTTCTCAAGGAAGCGATCCTCAATGCACAAACTAAATCTATTCCAACATGGAGGAAAGGCAGCAAGAAGGCACAGCAGCCCTCCTGGCTCTCCAGGGACCTAGCGGACCTCCTGCGGCTAAAAAGGAAAGCCTACAAAGGATGGAGGACGGGATTGACCTCCAAGGAGAATTATTCTGCACTGGTCTAGACCTGCAGGGAGCAAACCAGGAAAGCCAAGGCTGCAACTGAACTCCAACTAGCTTCAAGCGTCAAGTCCTTTTTCAGATATGTGGGGAGCGGGAGGAAAAGCAAGGGCAATGTTGGACCCCTGCTAAACCAGATGGGGCAACTGACAACTGACGCCCAGGAAAAAGCCAACCTATTAAATAGGTACTTTGCATCAGTCTTTCATCAGTCCCATGGGACGCCCATGCCTGCTATGGGACAGGGAGATCCGGGTGATGGGGATCCCCTACCCTCCATAAATGCTGACCTTTGTGAAGGAACACCTTGAGAAGCTGGATACCTTCAAGTCAGCCGGCCCTGACAATCTGCACCCCAGGGTACTCAAGGAGCTGGCGAGCGTCATAGCCCAGCTCCTGGCACGGATCTTTGAAAACTCCTGGCACTCTGGTGTAGTGCCCGAAGACTGGAAGAAGGCCAATGTGGTGCCGATCTTCAAGAAAGGGAGGAGAGTGGATCCGGCTAACTACAGGCCCATTAGCCTGACTTCTATCCTGGGGAAGATCTTAGAAAAGTTTATTAAGGAGGCCATCCTTGATGGACTGGCCCAGGCTAACATTCTAAGGGATAGCCAGCACGGGTTTTGTTGCGGGTAGGTCTTGTTTGACCAATCTCATTTCCTTCTATGACCAGGTGACCTATCACCTGGACAAGGGAGAAGAGATTGATGTCATATATCTTGACTTCAAAAAAGCTTTTTGATCTGGTATCCCATGATCACCTCTTGGCCAAACTGCCCAGTTGTGGCCTTGGCTCCACCACGATCCGCTGGCTGGGAAATTGGCTCCGTGGTCAGGACCCAGAGGGTTGTGATTGATGGCAGTCACTCATCATGGTGCCCTGTGACCAGTGGGGTCCCTCAAGGCTCTGTCCTGGGACCCATACTGTTCAACATCTTCATTAATGATGTGGACATTGGAGTCAGGAGTGGACTGGCCAAGTTCGCCGATGACACCAAACTTTGGGGGCAAAGCATCCACGCCAGAAGATAGGCGGGTGATCCAGGCTGACCTGGACAAGCTCAGCAAATGGGCAGACGAGAACCTGATGGTGTTTAAACACCGAAAAATGCAAGGTTCTCCACCTTGGGAGGAAAAACCTGCAGCACCCTTATAGGCTCGGCAGTGCTATGTTGGATAGCACTACAGAAGAAAGAGACTTGGGGGTCATCATTGACCACAAGATGAACATGAGCCTCCAATGCGATGCTGCGGCTAGTAAAGCGACCAAAACACTGGCTTGCATCCATAGATGCTTCTCGAGCAAATCCCGGGACGTCATTCTCCCCTTGTACTCGGCCTTGGTGAGGCCGCAGCTGGAGTACTGCATCCAGTTTTGGGCTCCACAATTCAAAAAGGATGTGGAGAAGCTTGAGAGAGTCCAGAGGAGAGCCACGCGCATGATCAGAGGTCAGGAAAACAGATCTTACGATGACAGACTGAGAGCCATGGGACTCTTTAGCCTGGAAAAGCGCAGGCTCAGGGGTGATCTGATGGCCACCTATAAGTTTATCAGGGGTGACCACCAGGATCTGGGGGAACATCTGTTCACCAGAGCGCCCCAAGGGATGACGAGGTCGAACGGTCACAAACTCCTGCAAGACCGTTTCAGGCTGGACATAAGGAAGAATTTCTTTACTGTCCGAGCCCCCAAGGTCTGGAACAGTCTGCCAGCGGAGGTGGTTCAAGCACCTACATTGAACACCTTCAAGAGTAAATTGGATGCTTATCTTGCTGGGATCCTATGACCCCAGCTGACTTCCTGCCCTTTGGGCAGGGGGCTGGACTCGATGATCTCCCGAGGTCCCTTCCAGCCCTAATGTCTATGAAATCTATGAGTTTTTTTTACTTGCCCTAAATGCAGTTTGTCTGGGTGTGTCCCTGGCATAATAATAGATGGCTGTGTCATCCATCTTCAGGCTGTTCAGCTCCAGATAGTCCGTGCTAATGGAGGTGTCCCTGGTGATGGTGAATTGTCCTTTGAAAGCCTCAGCATAGCCAGTACCACCAGTACTAGTATTGATAAATCCAATGTACTCGAGTCCTTTTCCAGGGGCCTGCCTTTTCCAGTTTATGCCAAGGCAAGTGAATGTGTGACCAGCGGTCTTAGAGGTCACTTCTATGGACTCCCTGGGCTTCTTGAAGTCAGGTCCAGACTGGGTCAGCTGGATCTGGGAGCTGACTCCTGCAGAAAATGGAGAACAGAGGGAATCAAGTTCTGTTCATTTCTGCCTCTTAAAGCTCTTTTCCCTAATTACATCCAGGTCCATCCTGTTGCTCTTGCCTGGCAGTGTCTGAACTCCTTTTCTCTTTGAACACTTGCCTCTCTGCTGCCACACTGTAATGGGGGGGACCCACTCTTGTCCCATTTTCTTCCAAGCAAGGGAAAGAGCAGAGACCAAGCCTGAGATACTCAGTAGCGCTAAAGGATTTGGATGCTCAGTCCTCAGTAATGCCGATGACACTTGGACTAGTTAGCTCCTGGATGGGCATTAGCTCCCACAATTCCTGCAACCAAGGTTGGAGCCCTGACCCTGAAACCCCTCACTGCCTTCCCCAAGGCCCTTCCCTCCCAAGGGGTCTGCTCATCCCCTGCACTCATCTGAGCAAGCTGCCAGGATAAGGATCATGCCCAGTCCTGCCATGTGTTCCTCTCTGTGCCCTTGTAGGCCATATATGCACAGCTCTTTTTGATTTGTGGGTCAGACTTTCTCCTTTATTAGGAACTTTCCCCCTTCTCTTTTGCATGTCATCATTGCTAAACCATCTGCATGAGGCTCACCTGCACCAGCATTTGGCTATAAATGTGATGGAGTGCAGAGGGGTTGACAGTATTACTGCAGTCCTTGTTGGGCCCTGATTCAGGAGAGCTCTTTCAGCAGGGTGACTTGATCTCCCAGTCAGGCCTTGGTAGCCCTCATCACAGGCAAGCTCTGTTGGTGAGCCTGAGTGTACAAAACCGCAGCCAAGGTTTGGATACAGAGGTGCTATGTGCTGGCTTTTCATGTCCCCACTTTATAAAATCCACCCCTAAACACCTGGAGATAGTGATGCCCTCAGTGTTGGTCCTCTTTTCTGTGACCTATTCCCACAGTAAATGTAGAAATTTGCTGTGACCATGTGGCTGTGTACATCTGGCAAGAACAGAGGGGAATGAATCACCTGGAGTTTTCTTCCTTTTGTTTGGAAGTAGGATTTGCTGAGGGAAGACTCACGGGTGACAGTGGCTTCCCTTGACATTTCTGAGACTAGACTCTGTCTTCATCACTAGTGAAATGCTTCCTTCCCAGTCCAGTCCCTTTCCAGGTATCTGACGAATCCAGTCTATAGCCAGGTACTGAAAGCAGATCTCCACACAGGTTCCCCTCTGCTCCAGGAAGCGCTGTGAATCCCAGCTCCAGTCTTCCCAGCCTGTTTTCAAGAGGAGTTGGGGGCAATGTCCTCTCCATTCATACAGGTTTCCATCAGTGAGGCTTGTTTGTGGGTTGTATTGCTCTCTCTGTGCTGTTCAGTGCCTGCTTCCTCTTGTTCCACTGTCCCCGCTCTGCTCTGTGTCCCTGCCACAGTGATACGTGGCAGTGTCAGCAGCTGTAGGTGAGCACAGCTGCTGGGACAACTGGATCCTGGAGCAATCCACTGGGAGGGAGATCCTGCTTCACAGGGATGGAGCATAGTTTGTGTTCCCACCTTTATTTATATGTCCAACCCTCTCCAGGCCTTTGCCCGGGATCTGATGGACTGAGCCGCACAAGCAACAACTGCTGGAGATGGTGTTTCCAGAATCACCAGTTGTGGCACAGGTCAGAGTGAGGGTTTCTGCAGGCTTCACCACCCCTGGGCCTGATGCCAACAGCTGCACCTGGCAGAGGGCACCTGGGAAGAAGGAACATAGTTACAGGCTGTGCTCTCCCCACAGTTGTCCTGTTTGGATTAAAGCTGAGCATACCTCCCTGCTGCTTGTTTCTTACAACCCCCAAACTTCCTTACCAGGCAGGGCAGAGAGCAGGAACCCGAAGGCCACAAGGATCTTCATGGTGTGTGGGACAGGAGTTAGCCAGTTCCTGTTAGACCCCGACTCCATGCGGCTCCCAAAGATTAGGGAGATGACGATCCAATTGCTCATGGATCCTGTTGCTCATGAGCCAGAGCAAGCAGGGAGCAAACACCAGCCCACATTGCTCGCAACAGCTATACTCAGAATGGAGACAACTTCGGGCAAATGTCCCAAAAAAGAACAAACGGGGATCTGCATTGGATCTGCATTGAACAATCCTTCTTTCACATTTTATACACCTTGGTTCATAAATATTAACACTTAATCCACCTATGTCCCTCCTTTGGTTCCACCCATTTCTGCTCCTCTCTCAAGCTCCTCCTCTGTTTACTGTTTACATCATTAACATGGAAATGCCTACATATTTCCTTTATTTACGTACCCGTCTCCTCAGAGTGAATGCATAAGGCCATGGATCCAGGTACTCTCGGTCACTTGCTGGTTCTCTCTACTTTTCTGCTGACTCTAGCAGACTCTCCAAGGCTTTGCTTCTGCTTTATCTCCTGCTGATAGCTGGTGGGCTGTGTGGCGGGTGCAGGGATCCCACCTAGGGAAAACAGCTGGGTATTTGTATCCCACCGCTACCACCACATGTGGCGGTCCAGTAGGGGGCGCTCCTGCATTGAGCCGCCCACCTCCCTGCACCCGACCACCTTCCAGACTCCAAATGCCTCCCTAGGGATGCCTTATGCTAGTCTGGGGGTAATGTCGGTGCCACCACCCCAAGAAGGAACTGCCTCGGCCCTGTGTCCTTGGGGAAACACAGGCCTAATAGTCCGACGGGTACTAGACCCGGTACAGGCACTTGGGGCACTTCCCCAAGTCAAGGGGGTAAAAAGTAAAGTCTTCCTTAGTCCGCAGACCTAAGGGGTCTCTTAGGCATAATATAGACCCACCCCTCAATAAGTCTCCCACACCAGTCAAAAAGGAGAACTTTGTTGATTACGAGGGGTAGGGTAAACTAGGGTACAGGGTTGAGCAATATCTTAGAAATCCTAGAAAGCAAACAGTGTGGCTGAGGTAGCCTTTTGATTACGCATCTGTGTTACTGCCAGCTAAATATCTAATCCGATTGAGTAGCTCACTCACAAGCATCTTCCAGAGTTCTCCAGTTTCCCCTCTGGAGTCTGGGGGTGAGAGAGAGAGTTAGGTCCCTATGGTAAGGCTTCTCTGTCTCCCCTGCTTGGCTGCTGCTTCACCTCAAGGCTGAAGAGAGAGAGCCAGCACCCAGAGCAGCCAGAGATCTCCTGATCCTAGAGAGCTCAGGCTGGGCAGGGCAAAGAGCCAGGGATTGGGCAGTGGGGAGATGGTGGGAACAAGTTGCTTGTAGGGAGAAACCTGCCCATTAAAGTCCTGTCTGCTGTAGCGAAGGGGCAGATCAGACAGCCGCATCCCAGAAAGAT
>NC_143400.1:42215231-42259839 GCF_052110815.1 Crocodylus siamensis | reverse complement strand
CAGCTGCTCTTTACTGCTGGACGTGTCTCTGCTGATCCTGAGCAGGTTTTGAGAGCAAGGTTAGAGGTGATGCCTCCACCAGGCCAGATAGCTCAGTCCCACCCCAACAATTCCCCTGATGTCTGGTGAACCCAGTGCACATCCCAGCTTGTGAGAGAGAATCCAGACACGGTGCAGGGAAATTCTTCCTAATAGCTAGCCTAAAATTCCCTTGCTGTTATTTGAGAACATTGCTGTTTATACTGTCATCTGCCACTGCTGAGAACAGTCCACCTCCGTCCTCTTTCAAATTACCTTTAGGTACTTGAAGGCTGCTATTAAATCATCTCTGTCTTCTCTTCTTCAAAGTAAATAGCCCAGTTCCCCTAGCCTCTCCTTATAATCCATGTGCCTCAGCCCGCAAACTATTTTTGTTTTCTTCCCCTTCAATCTCTCCAATTTGTCCACATGATTTCTGTGGTGTGGGGCCAAAAACTGAGGACAGTCCTCCAGATGTGGCCTCACCAGTGCTGAAAAGAGGGGAAAACTCAAATCCCTGGACTAACTGACAACACACCCAGCAATGCCGCCCAGGGTGCTGTTAGTCTTCCTGGCACCAAGGGCACAGTCTAGGCTAATATTCAGCTTATTGTCCACTGTAACTCCCAGGGCCTTTTTGGCAGAGTTGCTACCCAGGCAGTCATCCCCTAGCCTGTATTATTACTTGGGATTTTTCTGTCCTAAATGCAGGACTTTGATTTGTCCATGTTCAACCGCATGAAATTCATTTTGGCCCAATCCTCCAATTTGTTCAGGTCTCTCTGAATCTTTGTTTTACTCTCCAGTGTATCCACTACTCCCCGCAGCTTGGTGTCCTGTGCAAACTCGCTGAGGGTGCCCATACTTCCTTAGCTTGCCTGTGGGACTGTTGTGGGAGAGCATATCAAAAGCCTTGCTCAAATCACATCCACCCATCTCCTTCCATCCACAGAGCCAGTCACCTCATCATAGAAGGCAATCAGGTTGGTCAGGCTTGACTTGTCCCTGGTGAATCCATGTGACTGCTCCTAATCACCTTTTAATCCTCCAAGTACTCAGAAATGGATTCCTTGAGGATCTGCTCCATGATCTTTCCAGGGACTGAGATGCGGCTGACTGATCTGTAGTTCCCTGGATCCTCCTGCTTTCCATTCTTAAATACTTGCACTATGTCTGCCCTTTTCAAATCATCTGGAGCCTCCCCTATAGCCATGAGTTTTCAAAGATGATGGTCAGTGGCTCTGCAATCACTCAGCCAACAAATCCCTCTGCATCTCCAGTGAGGAGTGCAAAATCTGGTATAGTCCTGTCCTGCCACCACCTGTAAGATCCTGATATTTCAATGGTTGGGGCAGATCTCCAGAGAAGTGAGGGGTCAAGAGTTTTCAAGAGTGGCCTGGTGGCATTCCCAAGGAGTCAGGGTCACCGGCTTCATTGGGAAAAGACCTGCTGCATGGGAGGTGCAGGTGCTGGGAAGCTTTTAGGCATCTGACTCTCTGGAATGACTGGGCATTGGGCACCTAAATAATTTTGAACATCTCTCCCTTGGTACAGCACTTGGTATCACTGTGCCAGAGATGTCTGCCCCCCTGTCAGCTCTTGTTAGATTTTCAGGAAAGCAGACAATAGGAAAGCCAGGTTTCAGCAGAAAGATCATGATCATCTTGTCTTTCCATCCCTGTGACTTTCTCCAAAGGTTCAAAGTTGGGAGCAGGCTCTGGCAGATGAGAGGCCCTTGCTGGCAGAGCTGAGCCTGCAGAAGCCCTGGGCTATGCAACCTGCTAAATGGTGGGAGGTGTTGAGCCCAAACCTCCACACTGACAACCACGCTAAGTGTTTCTGTCACACGTAGATTTCGGATGACCTGGCCCAATGCAGCTGGAGTACCTGTGGGGCTAGGCCATGATAAGGAACCTAGGACGTGGGGCCCCAGGATGGCAGTGCTATGAAGTTTATGCTTCAACATATGCCCTTGTCTCTGGGCTCCTAAATTGCTCCATCTCACCCGAAGGGCTCGGCAGCAGTGCCCAACCCTGCCAAACATGACAGGGGGTGGGTTTGTCTGAAAGGCAAGGCCCTTCCATGTACATCCTGCTGCAGATGATGTAGTGCTGGGTCAGTGTCAGAACGTGCTCTCACTTGGGACAGGAGGGATTTTTAAAGGACACCCCATTGCCTTGTGTCGTTTTGCTCCCCTGGCACAGTAGTAGGTGTCCCTGTCAGCTGCCCGCAAGTACACCTGGTTCCTAGATCTGTGATTCCTTGGTGATTCTGATTCAGTTCCTGAAGACTGAATTGTTCTGCAGGTTTGTATTCCCTTGGATAAGCCCTGCAGCTTAGCCCAGCCATGATGGGGCCCTCGGGGTTATGGAGGGGGCAAGCACTGACCTAAGGGCAGAGCCAGGAGCGAGATGACAACAAGGAGCAGGTACATGGTGTTTGCGACTGGGGGGTTCACTCAGCTGCTTGGATCCAGGGGTTGATAATGAGAGATTGGGATGTGTTTGGGGGAATGGGGGAGGGATTTGTAGATGGTTAGGCCCAGGAAGTACAGGAGCTGCCAGGAGGCTCTGGCTCAGTGCAGCTCAGTGCACTTTGCTGCAAGGACAAGTGGGGTTGGAGCAGCCTCAGGGGATGGCTCCTCCTACACTGCTTCTCACCCAAGAGAGCTCAGTGCAGATGAGAAGGAGGTGCTGAGGGATGTGGGACTCAGGCAGGAAATGCACTGCCCCGGTCAGCAATGCTGGGTGATTCCTTGAAAGGACCGGAGCCTCATGATCATCTTGCACAGAAGGGTCTGAGGGAAGATTTGAAGAACTGGTGGCCAATCCCCCTCCTGAATTTTGACTATAAGCTGCTGGCCAAATTCTTGGCTGAGCAAATTCTATCTGTCCTAGGTTCAATCAGCCATGAGTACCAGTGATGTGTCGTATCAGGATGCCAGATCCATGGAGCACTACTGCAACTGGGGGATGTGCTCCAGCTGGAGCAGGAGAGATGGCTGATGGTAATAGAGTTAGAGGTTTGCCAGGGCTGTCTGCTCTCCCTGATACTTTTTGTCTGTGCTGTTGAACCCCTGGTCTTGCACATCAAGCAGGACCCTGGGATGCATGAAGTCCTGATTCCCAGAGAAAGCAAGGAAGAGACCAAGGTCCTGGCCTACATGGATGACCAAAATGTCCTGTGCCAGAATAAGTGTGCTGTAGAGAGCACTTTGGCACACATGGATCTATGAGGCAGCAGCAGGGGCAAAGCTTGATATGAGCAAGAGCACCTGTTAGAAATATTATTAAAAATGCATTATCAATAGTGTTGTTAGAACAGCATAGCTGCCAGCTCTCATCAATAGTGTTGTTAGAACAGCACAGCTGTCAGCTCTCTCCCTGGTGTGGGAGGGAGATTGAAGAAAAAAGCTACTAAGGGCTCTTTGTATTAAGGTATCACTCTCTCTTTGGTCTGCAAATTTACTATCTCTTTGTTACACTAAATCACACTTCCTTTCATGCCCCCTACATTTCTCAGGGTAGATAAGAATAATTGCAATCTTGTCCTTGGGTCTGAACTTTTTGTAACCTAAAGTACTTTCTGAGCAAGCACAATTAGCTAATAAATATAAGCCTATCCGCCCCGCATACTTAAGTAGTTAATTATAATATACATGCGATGTATGACGTGATGTCATTTCATATATGTTTGTATGAACCAGAAATGAGTTGTAAGAGTTCCTGCTTCTGTACACGTGCTCAGGAGAAAGGGGATAAAAGCCTGCTAAGAAGTGTTCCCCGCGGGCAGAGAGAGTTTGGTCTTTTGTCTTCTCTCTCTGCCCCTATTTGCAAATATATACCTTTTGTATCACCAACAATGTGTGCCTGAAGGATCATTAATATTCATGAGCCTCCAAAGAAATGAACCGTGATTTTTACATCATGGTCATGGGTGAGCTTGGGGACCTGGAGTCCCTGGGGATCTCAGTCCCCTGTGAGGGAGTCAAGATCCTTGGGATGGAGTTTGACCCTGAGCTGACTGGAAGGAGATCCTGGGAGAAGAAGGAGGCCAAAGTAAAGCAAAGATTTTTTCTGTGATGCATGTGCCGCATCTCCATGGCACAGGCTGTTCAAAGTCTTCCTGGGAAGGGAAGTGGACAGGGAAAATGAATGGGATAAAGACACAACTGGACCCTGAGACAGTAAGAAGGCTGACAACAGGATCAGCAGCTGTCTAGGCTGAAAGAGGGGAGGGAGGTTGTAGAGCAGGGTCAGTGCTGCCTGCAAGGGACTGGGGGTTACTCTGCACTCCCTGCCCCCTACCAGGCTCTGGATTCATTGACTCCTTCTCTCTCTCTTCTCTGTAGTGCTGGGCTGTCATGGGGTGGAGTAAAGTTATTCTTGCATTTCTTAGTGTTCACGTGCACACATATATGTTTGCATGTACATGTCACTGCTTTGTGTGTGTGATGTCCCTGCTGGTGCCATGTGTGTGTCAGGGGTGCCAGACTGGAAGTACTCAGTCCCCTTCTCACTAAGGGAGGGCCTGTGGGCTCAGGCCAGGCAGGGCGTGCAGTGGATCTGGCCTGGAAATAGACACTCACCGCTCCCAGCCTGGGTCTGGTTGTGAATCCCCACAGCAGTGTGGAGCTCCTGGGGAGAACCAGCCTTGGCTTGCTCTTGGTCATGTATTTCATGCGTGTCCCTCTCTGTCTCTGTCTGTTCCTGTCTCTGTCTCAGAAGGGACATTTGCAGGGCTGTCTGTTAAGAATCCACTTCATCTTTTTGTGCAGACCCTGCCCTGCTCTGTGTCACTGTGCCACCCCTGGTGGTGCCTGTAGCTGTCAGGGAGCTGAGCAGCCTCTTGAAGGCTCAGATTGAGCGAAAACATTTGCTGTTGGAAGAGTCCCTGGAGATGGTGATTTTGTTCTGGAAAGCTGTGTTGTCATATGTGCTACCACTCCATGCTCCCATGCACTGCAGCCCTTTGCCATGAGTTCCATCAAGATCCACCGTAACTGCTTGTGACAGTGCCACCAGTGACGGTGCAGGTCAGGCTGAGGGTCTCCCCAGGCTTCACCACCCATGGGCCAGACTGCAGGACCTGGAATTGGGACTGGACACCTAGAACACACAAGAATCAGTGGGGACTGGCCCCACATGTACCCTTCTCAGCTGCACCTCCCACAGTCTCCCAAGGCACTCCCATGGAGCCAGGGCCAAGAGGAGCAGGGGGCAGAGCATGGCTCAGAAGTTACTCACACCCAGGAGGGGCTGCCCTGCCGCCTGGACCCCACAATGTGTTTGAACCACTTGGGAGTCTGGCCTGGAGGAAGAAGGGTCACAGCGGCAATGTGGGGGAAGCTAAGTCCCTTGGGAGGACATGAGTCCTGCAGGTGAGCTCAGGGCTGTCTGAGGGACTTGTAGCAAGTGCTGGAAGTGGGGATTGCCTCAGCCTGCAGAGACCTGAGTCTGGGCTGGTAAGACTATGTGTGCAGAGTGGAAGTGCAGTGCTGGGTGTTGGGCTGCGGCAGAAAGGTGTGCAGGGACACCAGCAAAGGCTGCATCATATCATCATTGCTTTCATAGAGACCAGCACTTGGTTGGATACAAAGATTTCACCATGTGAGAAGACATGATTGCACATGATGCTGGGCCCAGTGATGGGACCATGCTGGGTTTTTCCATGCGCGGAAGGCAGCTGAATCCACTGCTTCCTCCAGTAAGCTGTCCTCTGCTGAATAGCCAAATGGGATGTGCCTGGTATTTTCTGGGCACTGGAGCAATATTTGTAGAGCTGGGATTGGGGGCAGCTTTTGCTAGGGCAGGTGGATTTGAAAGGAGTCTTGTAAGTGTGGACTGTTCCCCCTGCAGGCTCATGCCCTCCTGCCTCTGTGCAGGGCTGTGCTGCGGGGGGTGGCTGCCCCCACCTAGCACCTCAGAAGGGCGGTTTTGAGCTGTGCCTTTATATTGCTTTACTAGGGTTGAGATCCCTTTCAGTCTGTCACAGTTATACCTGATCACATCTGCAGCTTTCAGGTTGCTCACCAGGCTCTGGGAGTGATCCTGGCACATGGAAATTCACCCTTTGACAGCCAAGAATTATCACTAGTTGGATCTAGTATCCCTTATCTCAGTCATCCAGCCCAGCCCCTTTCCAGGAGCCTGCTGGATTCAGACCATGTAGTAGTCCATGAAGGTAAACTGAGAGGATTTGCAGGAGATGTGCAGAGTCTTAAAGCTTCCTCCTGTCCCCTGCAGACACCCCCAGTTCCACCTGGAAACAGGCTCCTGGAAAACAGGGTAGGATACAAGAGTAACGATTACCAGGCAGCACTGGTGTAGCCCTCCCCTTCCTCTACACGTCTTGTGGGAGGATGAAATACCTTGTGGACCTGCTGCCAGGGCAAGAAGTGGCAGCCTAAGTCCCATCTTTGGTTCTGGGGAAAACTCGTGGCTGTTGGTAACTCATGGCACAGACCCGAGTGGCTATTGCTTATTCACTTAGGGGCTGCCTGGGCAGCAGGATGGAGCAATTTTGGCATGGCAGCCTGCCCCTGATTTGCATCTCCCCTGACTTAGCCCAGCCTCTGCTACTCTTTCCTGTGGTGGGGATCAGCTGTGCTGAATGCAGAAAGCAGGTGATGGGCCCTCCTATCCCATCTCTGTGCAACTCCCACTCCAGGCCCTGGGGGCCTGATTGCCCTTTTGCTGAAGGGACCTGTCCCCACCCTTGGTAGACTGGTGCTTCCAGGGGTAGAGGTGTCTGAGGTCAGGGGGAAGCTGACCTGTCCCTGGGGGCTGCAGAGGAGCAGAGAGTCACGGCTTGGTTTGCTAGGTGCAGGCAGTCACAGTAGTGCATGTAGCACAAAGCCACCTTGGTTTCTCCCCAAAATCTCTGCCTGGCAACAATGTGATCAAGATGGGCCAGCCCAGAGGATTCCCACCTCAGCCTGTCTCTTTAGGTAACCTGAGCTGGCTGCATTCCTGAGGGAGGGGGGAAACCTGCTCCCTCTGCCTACATGACTTGCATAAATTACCT
Organism: Crocodylus siamensis; assembly: GCF_052110815.1. Lineage (NCBI taxonomy): Eukaryota > Metazoa > Chordata > Crocodylia > Crocodylidae > Crocodylus > Crocodylus siamensis. The sequence goes on along the minus strand of NC_143400.1, from coordinate 42,252,795 downwards.
GGGTGAGGGGTTTCTACCTGGGGAGCTGGAATCTGCCCGGTAACAGGTGATGTATTTCAAATTGGTTGGCTGACAGCCAACTGGGGCTAACCTCCACTGGACCAGGTTAATGAGGTCAGAGGGGCTAAATAAGTTGGGGGGAGGGGAAGGAGGGGGTCTCTCTCTCTTCGGCCATGAGGTGAAACAGCAGCCATGTAGGGGACATAGAGAATCCTTACCATCTGAAACTAGCTCTTTCTCACCCCAGAACTCATGAGCAAGGAACTGCCTGCCCCTAAAGGGAAACTTCACTGGCCTTTGGAAGATGCTTGTGAGTAAGCTACTCAATCTGAGTAAATATTTAGCTCGTATTAACAGGGATGCATAATCAAAAGGCTACCTCAGCCACACGGTTTGCTCTCTAGGATTTCTAAGATATTGCTCAACCCTGTACCCTAGTTTCCCCTACCCCCTGTAATCAATAAAGTTCTCCTTTTTGACTGGTGTGGGAGACTTATTGAGGGGTGGGTCTAAATTATGCCTAAGAGACCCCTTAGGTCTGCGGACTAAGGGAGACTTTACTTTCTGCCCCCTGACTTGGGGAAGTGCCCCAAGTGCCTGTACCAGGTTGAGTACCCGTATGACTATTAGGCCTGTGTTTCCTTCTCGGGGTGGTGGCTGTGACGTTACCCCCAGAATAGCGAGTGTACTCCGGGAGAGGGGTCGGCTGAACGTAAGGCGCCCCTTGGGAGGCATTCAGAGCCTGGAAGGTGGTGGGGCGCAGGGAGGTGGGTGTCTCAACGCAGAAGCGCCCCCTACTGGCCTGTCACAGTGCACATTTAGGTTTTGGCAAGAGGTCGGAGGCCTGGGGAGCCCAGCTCCATGCAGTGGCAGCTGTGCCTAATGTCTCCTGGGAAAGCTGAGACTTGGGTGGTTTCTGGAGCAATCCTGTCCATGGGGGTGCATGCAAGAGCATCTCTTACTGCAGCTGGGCCCTGCCCATGGGAGGGGTGGCCTGAGCCTGCTCTTAGGTGCGAGGCTTGGCTGGTGGTGGGCACATCCCTGCCTCCTGCTGTTTTATCTGGTGCCAGGTTTGGGCTCTTCCCTCATTGCCATCTGGGTGCAAGGGTGGTGCTTTGTGGGGATAGAGCGATCTCTGCCCTGCAGGTGCCCAGGGCCTGGGGCATCAGAACGAGCTGGGGCCAGGGGAGGCACCAGGCTGGAAGAAGATGCAGAGCTCTGTCTGTGCAGGGAGCTGTCATTGTCTAGGTGTCCCCGTGGGAATGATCCCTGCAGAGGTTTCCACCTGACAGAGTCAATTTAGTTCAGGAAAAAGATGAGCTTCCAAGATGCCAAAGTGATTTTGGACACCCCAGTTTCATAACAGCCTTTGGCATCAAGGTGGCATGCATTCCCAAGGTGGTTTGAAATGTCTGATGAAATACAGAAGCAGGAAGGAAAGTCCTGTGTGACTGCGGAGGATGTCAGCACCCAGGAAGACTTGAGGAAGTGGACATCTTTGTCTTCTCTGTTGGCCATGAAGACGAGTGCTATGGGAGCCAAGGGTAGTTAGGAGTCCTCACACTGCCGGAAGAACAGCAGTGGGAGAAAGGAGCCTGGGTACTTCCCCTCAAGCCTTTTGGAAATGCTTTGCAGGAGAGTGTGTTTTGAATCCAGGAGTATTTTGTTGATGGCCCTAGGTTGGACAGGCAGGGCTAGGCATTACACGAGTGCCCAAGGGAGTGAGGACCCCCACTGCCTTGGCTACTCCTTCCGACAGTGTCCTCAAAAGCTCTGTGATGAAGCCTCCTTGAGACTGGTACTGCTTGCAAACATCTGTCTGTCAAATGCCTGGTGACACTCTCAGGCTTGTCCTTTGTGGGATTTTATGGGTCCAAATGTAGGAACGCTCAGATGGCCACAGCTGATCCTGTGGGAGTTTCGCTCCATGAGTGTGATGTTTTCAGGTGGGAATGTCCTTGTCTGAGCCTTTTTTTATTTTGCTACACTATGAAGAACAGGCTTCCCCTTTTTGTGCAGCCTCTGCTCTGCTCTGTGTCACTGTGTCTCTGGCACAGTAATACGTGGCGGTGTCTGCGGCTGTCAGGGAGCGCAGCTGCAGGGAGAACTGGTTCTTGGCGTTGTCTTGGAAATGGTGATGCGGCTCTGGAGGGACGGGGTGTAGCCTGTGCAACCACTGCTTCCACCTATGTACCCTATCCATTCCAGCGCTTTCCCTGGAGGCTGCCGGATCCAGCTCCACCTGTTACTACTACTGACAGAGCCACCAGTGATGGTGCAGGTCAGGCTGAGGGTCTCCCCAGGCTTCACCACTCCTGGGCCAGACTCCTGGAGCTGGAGCTGGGACTGGATGCCTGAAAAAAGCAGGGATCAGTCATCATCCACCCTGACAAAAACTGCCCAACTTCTGCCACTTAGTGCAGCTCCCCCAGCACTCACTTGGGAGCAGGGCCAGGAGGAGCAGGGGGCAGAGCAGGGCAGTCATGGTGCTGCAGGAGAGAAGTCCAATGCCTGGGAGGGAAGCTCAGCTCCTGGGGGCAGTGGCTCTGAGCACCACAGGGCATATACTTGAGCAAGGAGCTGGGTTGGGATTTGCATAGAGGGTGTGTGCGGGGGCCTGGCCTGGGACAGATGCGAAGAGGCATGTCTGTGTGTGTGTCTGTGTGTACATGTACTTGTGGTTTTCCTCCTTCCTCCTCCTTCTTCACCCTTCTCGTGGAAGGGCCTAGCTGCTGACTGGCTGCTGCAGAGCAAACCCTTCAGCCCTGTTAGTGGTAGCCCCTTGCTGAGCCCTGCTCCGGCCCCAGGGCTCCAGGCCATCCTGCTGCTGCTGGTGGAGGTGGACATGTGACCCTAGGGGCCTCTTGCCCTGAGTCGCATCTCTTATTCTGGGTCATGGTCCCTTCTCTCCCTCCTCCTTTGGGCCCCTGTTACCCCCCTGGTTTGGGCAAAGGAGTGACCTCAGTCCCCCATGTGGAGTTCCCAAGGCCTCATTGTGATGGGTTGGTCTTGCTTAAGTATCTGCTGCAGGGACTTTCCTCAGGAGGGTCATACCCTGGTGCCCTGAGCTTCCCTCAGGGCCAGAGGTTTCCCAGCCTGGTGCCCCTGTGCTGGGATCAGCGTAAGTGTGGGCAGCTCCTGCTCTGCGGGAAACTTCAGCTCCAACCCTTCCTGCCCTGAGCTGCAGGGTCCTCCTTTCCCCTGGGCCACAGGGCAGGACAGAGGGTCTCTGTGATTTCAGGATCATGAGCTGGGGACAGAGCTACAGCTGCAGGGCAGGGAATGGGCAGATCCAGCTGGGCAGAAGAAGCCAGGCAATTGGGGATGAAGACTTGGGGCTGGGCTAGAGTCCAGTGGGGCTGGGATTGCCCCACAGGGAGACACTTCTTCCAGAGCAGGGGCCACAACCTGGCACCAGCGAGACCCCACCATTCCATGCCCAAAGCCCAGAAATGTGCATGTCAGTGTGATAGAGTGTGGGAGAGCATGGCAAGGGCTGGCGCTGGCTCCATGATGGGGGGCGCCCCCGGGCCAGGACTGGCTAGGCTAGAGCATGGGATGGAAAAGGGTGGTGGGGGCAGGAGCTTTGCAGGCTGAACTGCCCCATTGGCTGGGGTGGCATGGAGCATGTGCACATGTGTGCATGTGTGTATGTATGCGGGGGTCCCTGTGTTTAGGGAGGCCACCTGGCTATACACCCATACTTTCCTGCTCTTTTAAGTGCTCAGCCTGGCTCAGGCTCCCTCATCCCAAGGCACACACAGTGGACATGTCCCCTCCTGCCCCTCTGCTCAGAGATGGGGTCTCACTCCCACTACAGAAAGTGGCTTGTGATGCTGCTGCCAGGCTCCTTTGACATCACTGCTGAGTCTGTGCTGAGCAGGGCTGAGAGATGGGGGATCCTTGCTGGACAATCAAGATGTGCCTGTGAGGAACAGCTGGAATGGAGAAACCTGCCCCATCCAGGTCCGGGTGGGGTAGGGAAGGGGCAGGGCAGAGGGCAGGGAGGGTTAATATGGGCCTTAATCACTTCCCCAGGTGCACTTAGCACAGGGGTGGGCAATTATTCCCAGAGAAGGGCAGCTTACCCTGTTTTGGCAGGCTGTCAGGGCTGCCTAGGTAGCCCTGCCCCTGGACAGGTGCCCTGCCCCCTGGTCAAGGTCTTGGCACCAGTGTCTTGGGGCCAGCACTGCTGGGGCCCAGAGTAGGGTGCAGGCTGGCAGGGGTCTGTGGAGCCGCGCTGGGCTGCACCAGCAGGGCAAGGGGGGAGCTGACCCGGCTCCATAGAGCCCCGATGGCTGGGACCCCGCACTCCTGCTGCCCTGCTCTGGCCCCGGGACACCCGTGTGGGGCCCGTGCAACTGCTCACTCCCAGAGCTGTGCAGCCCCGTGGTACAGGTGGGAGGCTGCATGCAGCCCCCACCCCTGCTCATGGCAGGGAATGAGCTGGTGCTGAGCGTGGGGGGGAGCGGCCCTTCCCCCACTTGGTAGTCACCACTTCCTGCTGCATCCTTGCTGGACTGTCCTGCGCAGGCACAGGCAGCTGCCAGAGGGCTGTGAGTGGCTGTAGCACAGGGCGCTTTTCCTCTTTTCCCTGCACTCAGTGCCAGCTTGTAACCCCTCAGCCCGCAATCAGACTGGGCCCCGGGCTGGCTCAAGGCTCACCCGTCAGTGTTGTGCATGGTGGCATCAGCAGTTCTGGTCCCCGTGCTTGCCGCACCAGGCAGTGTTTGCCACCGCTGCCCCTGGGATGCCCAGCATGCTCGCTCTGGGTGGGCAGCAGCAGCAAACAGCAGAGACTGAAGAAGACAGAGATTTCCAGGGCCCTGCCCTGTCCTTTCCCCTGCTACAAAGCATGTCCTGTCATCACCACCTGCTGGACCAGGCTGTGAAATGGCCCTGACAGCTTTTTGCCTGGGCTCAGAGGGGCTTTCTCTCGCTGTGTAGCTTGCCCAGTAATACCAGGCAGTGTCCTCGGGGCTCTGGCTGCTCATCTGCGGGAACAGCAGGTTTTGGGTGCTGTCTGTGGAGATGGTGAATCTCCCTTTCACTGCTGGTGCATAGTTGATGGTATTTGAGTTCCCAGTGATTTCCTCAACCCAATGCAGCCCCTTTCCAGGGGGCTGCTTGGCCCAGGCCATCCAGATGTCACTGAAGGTGAACTCTGAGGCTTTGCAGGAGAGGTGCAGAGAGTCCCCAGGCTTCCTCACCGCCCCTCCAGACTCCACCAGCTGGATCTCATGGAGGACACCTGCAATGAAAGAAACCATGAAATCCCTGCTGGCAGCCTGTGAGACTGAGACCAAACTGGGGGCTTGTCTGTCTGGTGCCCTGAAGGGGATGGCCAACCTCAGAAGGCTACAAGTGCAAGAGCAAAAGTAGCCGGAGGTCATGTTCCCAGCTCTGGAGGGAGCTCTTCTTAGGGTCAGACCTATGCGGCCAGGACACTGGGGCTGTCCAGAGTGGGGTTTTCATGCCGGGAGCTGCAGGAGCAGGTGGGAGCCCTCAGACATTTGTCAGAAAAAGCTGGGGGCTATTTGCATGCTCTGCTCCATGTAAGCAGGGTGCACACTCCTTTCTGAAATGGCTTGTTCTCCCCTGGGTCCCATTGGTTTAGCCAGGGACTGACCTTCTCTGAGAGTCATGCAGATGCTCCCTGGAGACGTGGGCTCCAGCTCCCCCTCCCACCCAAGTTTAAAGGACTCCAGTCAGAGGGTTCCCAACCCCCAAAACCCCAGCACCAGGTTGGGACCTTGAGACAAGGCAGGTGGTGTCTCCCGGTCTGAGACTCCCTCCCAGCTCCCAGGGGAGCTCCATGGATCCAGGATCACTCCTGCCTGGACTGTGTGCCCAGCCTTTGTGGCTCAGATATGCTCAGCCCAGGTTGGGCAGTACCTGGTTTGGGCCCATCTGAAGCTTTGCAGTGACATGGGGCTGGGAGCAGGGTTTTCACTGTGAACTGTTGCCAGCACTTCAGCAACTCAGATCCTGCCCCATTGGGAACTGGCTCCACTGGGGTTGGGCAGCTGCTAGAAGAGGAGACCGTGTGGATCCCAGCCCCATTTCCCCTGCTATTCTGAGGAGAGGGTGAGATGTGGTGTGCCCTGCCCAGAGCCAGAGGCTGTAGGGAGTCTCCCCAGGTGCAGCCTTGATTGAGTAAGAAAGGATGAGGATTGGATTGAACATTGAGTCTGAGCATTGTCCTGTTCCCCACTGCTGATCACAGATGCACCTTCTGTCTCTTTCCAGGCTCCAGTGTGTGACAGTGGGTAGGTTTGCACGTGTGCACAAGGGAGATCGATACACTCCCTCTGCAAAGCCATTGATATCAGCAAGGCTGCTGTGATGCTCAAAGAGGGGGGTTCAGACCTCCAGAGCCCCTTAGGCACCCCAGTCCTGCCTGGGCCATCCAGGTGATGTCTCAGCTAGGCCTAAGTATCTCCCAGACCTGCAGTCCCCTGCCCATCAGCACCAGCTGCTCCAGCAGACTCAGCACTCATTTTAAGTGTCTGGCCTAGCTCCTTTCCTTGTTTTGCTTCTAATTGTGCCCAGAAATCAGGTGATGTTGTGGAGTTGGGGGTGCATTTTTCTCCCAGTCCCTCTACCAGGTGGCTCATGCAGTGCTCATCTCCTCAGGGCATGTAGAGCACAGAGCTGTGCCTGCCATTTGGAGGCAGTCCTGGCTGTGGAAAGCCAAGTTGTCATGTGTGAGCACAGTGTGCTGTGCCTCATGGTGCCTGCTGGAGGCTGGGAATCATCTTGCAGGTGGAGCTGAAGGGGCCAGTGATGGTGCATCAGGATGAAGCTGTTTGTGAGTATAAGGGTGTTGGGGGCCCAGAGTTAGATAAAAGGTAGGGGTGCCAGTGGAGCCCTTCCCCCACGCTGCTCAAGGCTGTGATGGGCTCTGAGCTTTCCCTGCTTTATTGGGCAATCACAGCTCTTCCAGTCAGGTCCCAGAGCTCAGCCAGAGCAGCTGCTGCTTGTGGTGGTGGAGATGCCTCCCCCTGTGACACCTGGAGCTTGAGGATCTGCACAGCTCTAAGTTGAGGGTGAGGGCAAGGCACCTGCACCTCCAGTGGGGGAAGTATATGAGGGAGGGCTTTGAAGGTGGTGGGGACCTGAGTGGCCCATGGTCACAGGGGTCAGGAGGCTGTGAGATGCTGTCTGTCTGGCAGGGGGAGGCATGGCCAAGCCATCTGGGGTGCCACAGGAGCCCCAGGCTAGGCCAGGGAGTGTCACAGGCCCTCCTCCTTATGCCTCCAGCCCAAAGCACAGCAAGACTTGTTCTGCCACAGCCCACATGAGCTGGTGCCGCTGCAACTGCTGCTCTCTGGCCTGGGCAGAATGGGGGAGCTGGGGGTCCTCACCAGAAGAGCTGGCGGGGAGAGGGCTGTGGGTCAAGAGTGATGGGCACTGGCAGGGTCAGGGGACTTTGGGTCATGAATGAGGGCCACCAGCTTGCCCTGAAGGGCTGCATGTCAGGAGTGAGGGGCACTATCAGGGTTGGGGAGCTGTGGGTTGGGAGTGAGGGGCACTGGCATAGCTGAGGGAGGGGAGTGGACTATGGCTGATGAGTATCTGGGCTTGCGTCCTGCATATATGATGTCTGCCATGGGTTTGGGAGTGTCTGCAGCCCAAAACTGAAGAGTCTGGGAGGTAGGATGCCTGCCAGTGGTAGCACCACGCAGAGCTGAACACGTGAGCGCTGCTTGGTTCATGGAGTTTGGCACTGCTTTGGATACTTTGGCCTGAGGCAAGACATAAAATAAGAGAATTGAAAAGACTAAGAGGGCAGCTGTGATGAGGTGAACTCTAGGAATTGGTGAAGTGGAGCCCTCTCTACAGGTCAAATGTACAGGTGAATTTCAGTAGCGTGATGGATGCAATAGGTGTGACACATGGAAAAGGGATTTGGGTTTAGAGACCTCTACTTTGCAAATCTCAGCCATCTGTGGCTGAAAACTGTGAACTCCTCAGTGTTAATTGTTTCTCTGACACTTTGGTCACTTTTAAATGTGGAAACTTTTTTTGCATCGGTACAGCCTGGGGACTGACACTGCTCTGCAGAAAAGGACCTGGGAATTACAGTGGACATTAAGCTGGATATGAGTGAACAGTGTGTCCTTGTTGCCAAGAAGGTGAATGGCTCAATCATTAGCCATTCTAGTCTGCACTGGTGGGGCCACATCTGGAGTCCTATGTCCAGCTTTGGGCCCCCCACTACAGAAAGGATGTGGACAAGTTGGAAAGTCCAGCAGAGAGCAATGAAAATGGTTTGAGGGCTGGGACACTTGACTTCTGAGGAGAGTCTGAGGGAAGTGGGTTTCTGTAGTCCCGAGATGAGAAGACTCTAGGGGTTTGATAAGGGCCTTCACCCCTGGGCAGGGTGGATCCATGGAGGACAGAGCTGGACTGTTCCCAGTGGTGACAGAACGAGCAGCAAGGGGCTCAAGTTGCAGCAAGGCAGGTTTAGGTTGGATATTAGGAAGAACTTGCTCACTAGGAATGCGGTGAAGCACTGGAACAGGTTATCCAGAGAAGTTGTGGACTCTCCATCCTTGGCAATTTTTAAGGCATGACTTGACAAAACCCTGGATGGAACGATCTAGTTGGGGCTGGTCCTGCTTTGAGCCATGGGTTGGACTAGACGTGACCTCCTGAGGTCCCCCCAACTCTAACTTTGTATGAATCTATGATTAAACTTGTTGCCACTGCATGGCTGCACACATCTGTCAGAAGCAGTGGGTTTGTCCCCTTTCTACTTTACTTTTTGTTGTTTTCACTTTGGAAATGTTGTCATGTGAAAGGAAGGGCAGGAAAAAAGTGAGAGAGGTGGGCAGAGAATAACCAACATCTTATTAATGTGTCTTAAGGACACTTGCTATAGGTGTTTTATCTGGGTGCTTGTTTAATGTTAAGGCATTGATCTGTTCATTGACCATCTGCATAGGCCTGTATCTCTCCTCCTGCATCTCAAAAACTCCTCCAAAAAGCCCTCCCATTTTGTGTCTCTTTCTATCCTACTACTGTGTCTTCCATCCCTTTCTATTCCCCAATTAAAATTCCAGATGGATTCCCCTTAGCAGGGGATGGGTGTCCCTTAGGAGGATGGCTGAGATGGGTCAAAATCTCCACCACAGATGAAGGGAGACCTCCTCTGGAACTGGTCTGTGATTTGGGAATTGTTCAGGGTGCTCCCTGGTGGGGCAATGCAACTTCTCGTATCCTTGGGAGGACATGCTGCATAGTCACTAAAGTACAACTCAAAAACATCTGTTCATAGTAGTAAGGATGTCCTGTTCCTCTCTGTCTCTTTACTTCAGCTCTTTCCAGCATCCTCTGCTCTCAAGGAGTGACCAGCATCGGAGCTCCCTGAGAGAGTGCAGAGCCTCATGACGGAGCCGAGCCCCCGCGCTGAGACCCGAGCCCCACACCCAGTTGAGATTCTCCACCACCTCCCCGCTCCCTCCCGCCTCCCCTGTGCCCTAGCACTGCAGTGTGCCCATCGCTCCTGGCACTGCTCACGCCACCTCACATCTGTGCACCACAGGCTCCAGGTCACTCTTGCACCAGTGCTTAGTGCCGGTGCTTCCCTGCAGCCACGTGTCCCTTCCTACCTGTGACAGCTCATTGTTACTGGGGTGGCCACGATGCCCGCTGGTGGCCTCGCTGCTCCTGCCTGACTCACAATCTAATGCCACTCTCCTACCTTACTCATCTGCCCTGCCTCGTGCTTAATGGTACTGATTTGGGGCGGCTGCGAACAGGCTTTAAAATGAGCCTACTCCCAATAAGTCCCCACTGGCTCCCTCCCGAGACCCCTCTAACCTCAATCCAGCCCTCAGGCTTGGTAAGTCTCTTTCAGCCTACATAGGCTCCTGTATGACACCAAAGCCTTAAGGGCCAACTTTTTGGATCTGTCACCTCACCTATACTGTGCCCCAAACCTCATGGGTGTCCTCTCTCATTGATGTAACTGAATATACACTTGAGTGCCCTTGAGCACTCGGATCCCCCATCCCATGTGCAGCCCCTACTCTGGGCTCTTGGACCCTCTAGTCCAGCTTGGCCCACTCTGGGCTCGGGGACCCTCCAGCCCAGTTCAACCTTCCCCTGGGCTCTTGAACCTTCTGGTCTTGGTCTCAGCCTTTTGCTAGGCTCTGGGCTCATCACTGGGACCTACTCACAGCCTGATACTCCTGGGCCACCGGTTATCAAAATGGGCCTTGATCCTGTCCTAGCAAGGGGCAAGGCTAACCTACTCCCTTACCTGCACACCTCCAGCAGCAGTTCCTGGCCTCAGCCAGGATCCTTCTGGGAGAGCCGAATGTGCCATAACCTACCTCCAATCCTGTGAGACACCTCAGGTGCACGCACTTTCCTTTCTGGACCATCCACCTTCTCAAAGGCTTTGGCTTATCTGCAGCTCCCCGAAGCATGGGAACAGAGTTCTGGGGTGGAGAAAGGAACCAAAATCCCCTTGGGTCACACTGGAACTGGGGTTCTGGGTCACCCAAAACCTTAGGAGGAAAGGACCCTAAGTTTCCTCCACTTGTGTATAGTCATATGGGTGATCAAGGGCCCCAGTATCACCAGGAGACCCAAAGTCTTTCACAATCTGTGGGCAAGGCAAGAGCCCCTAAGGGCACACTTGCCTGCCTGTACACTAATGCCAGGAGCCTGAGTAACAAGCAGGAGGAGCTTGTCCTCCTGCTCAGTGCAAAGAATTATGATGTCATTGGGATAACGGAGACCTGGTGGGACTCCACCCATGACTGGACCACGGGTATAGAGGGCTATACCCTGTACAGGAGGGATCGTGTAGACAAAAGGGGCGGGGGTGTAGCTCTCTATGTGAAGGAAAGTTACATGTCCCTGCAAGCTGATGTTGGCGACCAGCATGGACAGCTAGAGACCCTCTGGGTAAAAATTGGTGGGAAAAACGGCACAGGGGACACAACGGTGGGAGTCTACTACAGACCTCCCACTCAAAGTCCTGAGCTTGACCAGGAGTTCGCCCGGGAACTGACTGAGGCCGCTTGCTCCAGGACCTTGGTTGTCATGGGGGACTTCAATTACCTGGACATCTCCTGGGAAGATCACTCAGCAAAATCTGAGCGGTCGCAAAGCTTTCTCTCGTGCATGGATGACCTCTACCTGACTCAAGAAGTCTATGGGCCAACGAGAGGCAAAGCGCTGCTCGACCTGGTACTGGCTACGGGGGACGACCTAATGGGCGACCTAGTGATGATGGGAAGCTGGGTGACAGCGACCACGAGCTGATCACCTTTACCATCCGCCGTAAAGCTGGCAAGTCAGTCAGCAACACAAAAGTCCTTGACTTCAGAAAAGCCGACTTTGACAAGCTCAAGAGGCTTGTCAGTCAGGCCCTCAGGGACCATGACCCCAGGGAGATGGGAGTTCAAGAAGAGTGGTTGCTTCTCAAGGAAGCGATCCTCAATGCACAAACTAAATCTATTCCAACATGGAGGAAAGGCAGCAAGAAGGCACAGCAGCCCTCCTGGCTCTCCAGGGACCTAGCGGACCTCCTGCGGCTAAAAAGGAAAGCCTACAAAGGATGGAGGACGGGATTCACCTCCAAGGAGAATTATTCTGCACTGGTCTGGTCCTGCAGGGAGCAAACCAGGAAAGCCAAGGCTGCAACTGAACTCCAACTAGCTTCAAGCATCAAGGACAACAAAAAGTCCTTTTTCAGATATGTGGGGAGCGGGAGGAAAAGCAAGGGCAATGTTGGACCCCTGCTAAACCAGATGGGGCAACTGACAACTGACGCCCAGGAAAAAGCCAACCTATTAAATAGGTACTTTGCGTCAGTCTTTCATCAGTCCCATGGGACGCCCATGCCTGCTATGGGACAGGGAGATCCGGGTGATGGGGATCCCCTACCCTCCATAAATGCTGACCTTTGTGAAGGAACACCTTGAGAAGCTGGATACCTTCAAGTCAGCCGGCCCTGACAATCTGCACCCCAGGGTACTCAAGGAGCTGGCGAGCGTCATAGCCCAGCTCCTGGCACGGATCTTTGAAAACTCCTGGCGCTCTGGTGTAGTGCCCGAAGACTGGAAGAAGGCCAATGTGGTGCCGATCTTCAAGAAAGGGAGGAGAGTGGATCCGGCTAACTACAGGCCCATTAGCCTGACTTCTATCCTGGGGAAGATCTTAGAAAAGTTTATTAAGGAGGCCATCCTTGATGGACTGGCCCAGGCTAACATGCTAAGGGATAGCCAGCACGGGTTTGTTGCGGGTAGGTCTTGTTTGACCAATCTCATTTCCTTCTATGACCAGGTGACCTATCACCTGGACAAGGGAGAAGAGATTGATGTCATATATCTTGACTTCAAAAAAGCCTTTGATCTGGTATCCCATGATCACCTCTTGGCCAAACTGCCCAGTTGTGGCCTTGGCTCCACCACGATCCGCTGGCTGGGAAACTAGCTCCGTGGTCTGACCCAGAGGGTTGTAATTGATGGCAGTCACTCATCGTGGTGCCCTGTGACCAGTGGGGTCCCTCAAGGCTCTGTCCTGGGACCCATCCTGTTCAACATCTTCATTAACGATGTGGACATTGGAGTCAGGAGTGGACTGGCCAAGTTCGCCGATGACACCAAACTTTGGGGCAAAGCATCCACGCCAGAAGATAGGCGGGTGATCCAGGCTGACCTGGACAAGCTCAGCAAATGGGCAGATGAGAACCTGATGGTGTTTAACACCGAAAAATGCAAGGTTCTCCACCTTGGGAGGAAAAACCTGCAGCTTCCTTATAGGCTCGCAGTGCTACGTTGGATAGCACTACAGAAGAAAGAGACTTGGGGGTCATCATTGACCACAAGATGAACATGAGCCTGCAATGCGATGCTGCGGCTAGTAAAGCAACCAAAACACTGGCTTGCATCCATAGATGCTTCTCGAGCAAATCCCGGGACGTCATTCTCCCCTTGTACTCGGCCTTGGTGAGGCTGCAGCTGGAGTACTGCATCCAGTTTTGGGCTCCACAATTCAAAAAGGATGTGGAGAAGCTTGAGAGAGTCCAGAGGAGAGCCACGCGCATGATCAGAGGTCAGGAAAACAGATTTTACGATGACAGGCTGAGAGCCATGGGACTCTTTAGCCTGGAAAAGCGCAGGCTCAGGGGTGATCTGATGGCCACCTATAAGTTTATCAGGGGTGACCACCAGGATCTGGGGGAACGTCTGTTCACCAGAGCGCCCCAAGGGATGACGAGGTCGAACGGTCACAAACTCCTGCAAGACCGTTTCAGGCTGGACATAAGGAAGAATTTCTTTACTGTCCGAGCCCCCAAGGTCTGGAACAGTCTGCCAGCGGAGGTGGTTCAAGCACCTACATTGAACACCTTCAAGAGTAAATTGGATGCTTATCTTGCTGGGATCCTATGACCCCAGCTGACTTCCTGCCCTTTGGGCAGGGGGCTGGACTCGATGATCTCCCGAGGTCCCTTCCAGCCCTAATGTCTATGAAATCTATGAGTTTTTTTACTTGCCCTAAATGCAGTTTGTCTGGGTGTGTCCCTGGCATAGTAATAGATGGCTGTGTCATCTATCTTCAGGCTGTTCAGCTCCAGATAGTCCGTGCTAATGGAGGTGTCCCTGGTGATGGTGAATTGTCCTTTGAAAGCCTCAGCATAGCCAGTACCACCAGTACTAGTATTGATAAATCCAATGTACTTGAGTCCTTTTCCAGGGGCCTGCCTTTTCCAGTTTATGCCAAGGCAAGTGAATGTGTGACCAGCGGTCTTAGAGGTCACTTTTATGGACTCCCTGGGCTTCTTGAAGTCAGGTCCAGACTGGGTCAGCTGGATCTGGGAGCTGACTCCTGCAGAGAATGGAGAACAGAGGGAATCAAGTTCTGTTCATTTCTGCCTCTTAAAGCTCTTTTCCCTAATTACATCCAGGTCCATCCTGTTGCTCTTGCCTGGCAGTGTCTGAACTCCTTTTCTCTTTGAACACTTGCCTCTCTGCTGCCACCCTGTAATGGGGGGACCCACTCTTGTCCCATTTTCTTCCAAGCAAGGGAAAGAGCAGAGACCAAGCCTGAGATACTCAGTAGCGCTAAAGGATTTGGATGCTCAGTCCTCAGTAATGCCGATGACACTTGGACTAGTGAGCCCCTGGATGGGCTTTGGCTTCCACAATTCCTGCAACCAAGGTTGGAGCCCTGACCCTGAAACCCTCACTGCCTTCCCCAAGGCCCTTCCCTCCCAAGGGGTCTGCTCATCCCCTGCACTCACCTGAGCAAGCTGCCAGGATAAGGATCATGCCCAGTCCTGCCATGTGTTCCTCTCGGTGCCCTTGTAGGCCATATATGCACAGCTCTTTTTGATTTGTGGGTCAGACTTTCTCCTTTATTAGGAACTTTCCCCTTCTCTTTTGCATGTCATCACTGCTAAACCATCTGCATGAGGCTCACCTGCACCAGCATTTGCCTATAAATGTGATGGAGTGCAGAGGGGTTGACAGTATTACTGCAGTCCTTGTTGGGCCCTGATTCAGGAGAGCTCTTTCAGCAGGGTGACTTGATCTCCCAGTCAGGCCTTGGTAGCCCTCATCACAGGCAAGCTCTGTTGGTGAGCCTGAGTGTACAAAACCACAGCCAAGGTTTGGATACAGAGGTGCTATGTGCTGGCTTTTCATGTCCCCACTTTATAAAATCCACCCCTAAACACCTGGAGATAGTGATGCCCTCAGTGTTGGTCCTCTTTTCTGTGACCTATTCCCACAGTAAATGTAGAAATTTGCTGTGACCATGTGGCTGTGTACATCTGCCAAGAACAGAGGGGAATGAATCACCTGGAGTTTTCTTCCTTTTGGTTGGAAGTAGGATTTGCTGAGGGAAGACTCAAGGGTGACAGTGGCTTCCCTTGACATTTCTGAGACTAGACTCTGTCTTCATCACTAGTGAAATCCTTCCTTCCCAGTCCAGTCCCTTTCCAGGTATCTGACGAATCCAGTCTATAGCCAGGTACTGAAAGCAGATCTCCATACAGGTTCTCCTCTGCTCCAGGAAGCGCTGTGAATCCCAGCTCCAGTCTTCCCAGCCTGTTTTCAAGAGGAGTTGGGGGCAATGTCCTCTCCATTCATACAGGTTTCCATCAGTGAGGCTTGTTTGTGGGTTGTATTGCTCTCTCTGTGCTGTTCAGTGCCTGCTTCCTCTTGTTCCACTGTCCCCGCTCTGCTCTGTGTCCCTGCCACAGTGATACGTGGCAGTGTCAGCAGCTGTAGGTGAGCACAGCTGCTGGGACAACTGGATCCTGGAGCAATCCACTGGGAGGGAGATCCTGCTTCGCAGGGATGGAGCATAGTTTGTGTTCCCACCTTTATTTATATGTCCAACCCTCTCCAGGCCTTTGCCCGGGATCTGATGGACTGAGCCCCACAAGCAACAACTGCTGGAGATGGTGTTTCCAGAATCACCAGTTGTGGCACAGGTCAGAGTGAGGGTTTCTGCAGGCTTCACCACCCCTGGGCCTGATGCCACCAGCTGCACCTGGCAGAGGGCACCTGGGAAGAAGGAACATAGTTATAGGCTGTGCTCTCCCCACAGTTGTCCTGTTTGGATTAAAGCTGAGCATACCTCCCTGCTGCTTGTTTCTTACAACCCCCAAACTTCCTTACCAGGCAGGGCAGAGAGCAGGAATCCAAAGGCCACAAGGATCTTCATGGTGTGTGGGACAGGAGTTAGCCAGTTCCTGTTAGACCCCGACTCCATGCGGCTCCCAAAGATTAGGGAGATGACGATCCAATTGCTCATGGATCCTGTTGCTCATGAGCCAGAGCAAGCAGGGAGCAAACACCAGCCCACATTGCTCGCAACAGCTATACTCAGAATGGAGACAACTTCGGGCAAATGTCCCAAAAAAGAACAAACGGGGATCTGCATTGAACAATCCTTCTTTCACATTTTATACACCTTGGTTCATAAATATTAACACTTAATCCACCTATGTCCCTCCTTTGGTTCCACCCATTTCTGCTCCTATCTCAAGCTCCTCCTCTGTTTACTGTTTACTTCATTAACATGGAAATGCCTACATATTTCCTTTATTTACATACCTGTCTCCTCAGAGTGAATGCATAAGGCCATGGATCCGGGTACTCTCGGTCACTTGCTGGTTCTCTCTACTTTTCTGCTGACTCTAGCAGACTCTCCAAGGCTTTGCTTCTGCTTTATCTCCTGCTGATAGCTGGTGGGCTGTGTGGCGGGTGCAGGGATCCCACCTAGGTAAAACAGCTGGGTATTCGTATCCCACCTCTACCACCACATGTGGCGGGCCAGTAGGGGGCGCTCCTGCATTGAGCCGCCCACCTCCCTGCGCCCGACCACCTTCCAGACTCCGAATGCCTCCCTAGGGGCGCCTTATGCTCGGCCGACCCCTCTCCCGGAGCACACTTGCTAGTCTGGGGGTAATGTCGCCGCCACCACCCCAAGAAGGGACTGCCTCGGCCCTGTGTCCTTGGGGAAACACAGGCCTAATAGTCCGACGGGGCCTACTCTTAGACCCCCCTCAATAAGTCTACAGGCACTTGGGGCACTTCCCCTAGAGAGTCAAGGGGGTAGCTAAAGTAGCTACTCACAAGCATCTTCCAGAGTCCTCCAGTTTCCCTCTGGAGTCTTCCTTAGTCCGCAGACCTAAGGGGTCTCTTATGGCATAATATAGACCCACCCCTCAATAAGTCTCCTCACACCAGTCAAGTGGAAGGAGAACTTTGTTGATTACGAGGGGTAGGGTAAACTCAGGGTTACAGGCAGTTCCAGCAATATCTTAGAAATCCTAGAAAGCAAACAGTGTGGCTGAGGTAGCCTTTTGATTACGCATCTCAGTGTTACTGCCAGCTAAATAGGCTAATCCGATTGAGTAGCTCACTCACTAAGCATCTTGCCAGAGATTCTAGTCCAGTTTCCCCTCTGGAGATCTGGGGGTGAGAGAGAGAGTGGTCCCTATGGTAAGGCTTCTCTGTTCTCCCCTGCTTGGCTGCTGCTTCACCTCATTCCTTGTTAAAGAAATTACTTGCCTAAGCATTTGCAAGGTTATTTTAATACAGCATCTTGCCTTGTGGTCAACAGCTTTTTGCTGAGACACAAATTAAAGCTGTGTTTTAGCTGCCGAGCTAATGCTCCCTAATAATCCAAATTATTGTCACACTGATAGTCACCACTGCCAGCCCTGGGCCTGTGAGTGGGGTGTCCATAGGCTAGTATTTAACAAAGGACCCCCTAGCAGGATTTGCATGGGGTATCTCAGGGTGGGTAGAGCAGGTGGGTGAGCAGTGGTGGGAGAGAGGAAACATTTTATTGAGGGAACTTCCCCCGGGGATCCAGGTGCATCCTGAAGCAGGGAGGAAATGCCCAGAGCTCTGCTCATGACAAGGTCCATCTGATGGGTTTGGGGGGGAGCTCCCCTGGGTTGCACTGTCCTGGCACAACTCGGAGCTCAGGCCTGGGGATGCTGAGTCACATCAGCCACTCTCAGCTGCTCCTGACCTGTTCAGGCTCTTCTGCTTCCTTTCTTTTGCCTTGTATCTCCCTTCCTTCTTCCTCCTCTGTACAGCCCCTGCATCCACTGAAGTTATTCCTCTATTGCTGAGTGCTCTTATTTTCTTGTCCCTGTGGCTCTGGGGGCTGTATTTAATGCTTCTCTAGAAATTCCTGTCTCCTTTGGATTTCTTTATAGGATCGAGATGCTTCTGAGTGGTGAAGACTGTCTTGGACTGACAGGGCCTGCCTGAATAAGTGCATGTGCTGAGCCCCTGCTGGGAGGTTTCTGGGCATGCAACGACTACAAAGGTGTGGTGCTGAGCTGTCCTGGGTGGGTTTCCTCTAGCTCTGCCGTGAGATTTGCTCAGTTCTCATGGATCAATGAAATCAGTAGTTGCAGCTCCTGGGAGGGCAGGTGGATGAGATCTGTGGTCACAGGAGGGTGTAGATACCTGAGAACTGATGTAGAAGTGCCAAGTCCTTTGGGTGCCTTTTGGCCCTCACAGAACTCCTCCTTTTTTGGGGGGGGGAAGTGCAATCTGACTGTCTGCAATCACTTCTTAGTTTCCTTGTTCATTCATTGCTCCTTCCATCGTTCAGCGTCCTTCCCTTCCTTGGTTGCAGTTGGGGACATGGACACTTGATGGACATGGCACTGGTATCATAATCATTATACCAGGTCATTCCATTGGTAATTCCTCTCTTCAAATATCCTGTTATGAGTTGATGTAGGTTATGTCACCCAGGCAACAGAGCACATGGTGGACCCAGTCCAGACTCTGTACTGGGGAAACGATGTCAGCCTGGGGCTCGTTCAGGAAAGGGCAGAATTGGAGGAGTGCAAGTGTCTCAGCTGCCCCAGCAGGCAATTGCATGGCAGGAAATCCAGCACCCAGAGCAGCCAGAGATCTCCTGATCCTAGAGAGCTCAGGCTGGGCAGGGCAAAGAGCCAGGGATTGGGCAGTGGGGAGATGGTGGGAACAAGTTGCTTATTGGGAGAAACCTGCCCATTAAAGTCCTGTCTGCTGTAGCGAAGGGGCAGACCAGACAGCCGCATCCCAGAAAGATGTAAGAAGGGCTCTAGTCACCTGCCTATCTGCACTCAGCCGCATCAGTCCCAGCTGCTTCAGCAGGCTGGAGGGAGGCTGCAGCATATCCCTGGCAGGCTTCTGCCATGCAGCTTAGAGAAGAAGAGGAGGGGAGTGGTGTATCCAAAACCTGCTCTGGGTTCAAGTTGGTGCCTCAAAGCTGAAGCCTTCGGTGGGGCTGCGGGTTCCGTCTGCATGACTCTCCTTGGTTCCTGCATGGTGTGTCCTGTCCGTGGGGCAATGAGAGATCCTAGGAGAGCTCCCTGGCTTCATTTTAAGAAAGACTTGTCTGCATACTCCTGGGTGCTGGCTCCAGGGGAGTTTCCCTCCCATCAGCCCTGTCCCAGGATGGTTGGGGTGTCGGGGCCTTATCTTGGGATCTTCCCCTGGAGTTGGAGCTGTGCAGTGCAGAGCTGGAGGGGCAGGCAGGCCTGTGCAGGTTGGGGCTTGGACTGGGCTCAGCTTCTTCCCTTAGTTAATGCTGAGCGGGGACAAAGTGCAGGGCAGGAGCCTGAGATGCTTGTTGCATATCTGTTCAGACTCTGCTTCCATTTTTTCTGCAGCCCCTGCTCTGCCCTGTGTCACCGTGTCCCCAGCTATGGCATTTACAGAGCAGAAGTGTGTGTGTGTGTGTGTGTGCAGTCTTCTGGGGTGTGTGCCCTTGGCTGGGGACAGAGTTGACCTTGACTCCCCTACACTAGCAGTCTTCTGGGGTTTGTTCAGCAGCCAAGATTGTGGCTTGAGCCCTTGGCTTGGGACAGAGTTGAAGAAGGCAGGGGTAGAGATGTGCAAAATTCCTTTGTGGCTTCAGAGTAATCTGAGTTTTTGACTCTGCTCTGACCCTATTTGCAAATACACCTTTTGTGCCATCTAATGCCTTACAGACTAACTAATCACAGGTGCCAACTTTTTTGGTAGCTACAGGTGGCTTCATTGGTTGCTAGGTAGGGACGTCAGGGGAAGCACAGCTGCAGGGCCCAGAGCCAGGGATTATGGATCATCTCTGGGTCAGGCAAACCCCTTGGGGAGTGGAGCCCCAGCTCCTTGCAGGCCCTGGGAGTGTTAAGTGTCCCATCTGGGATGAGACTTGGCTGTGTGTGTGTGTCCAGCAGTTGAAACACCTCCTTCACAAGTGGCCCCAGGCTCTTGTACTTGGAAGTGGTTAAGATGTCTACCAAAAGGGGTCTGACTGCATTAGAAATTGTGCCCCCAAGCCTCTTGAAGGCTTCTGAATATCTCAAGGTAAATTTTATTTGTAGAAGAGCAGATGCGCTCTATCTCCTGCCCTGCTGCCCTTCGAGATGCTCCCTAGATATAACCTGAGCTGGTCTTTCAGAGGCTGTAGTTGGTGTGAACTCACACAGTTCTTAACACTCTGGGCATTTTTACACATGAAAAGTACCTGGCACTGTGATGCTTCCAGTTGTATAAGCAGCAAAATGAGTGTCACCACTGAGAAAATGGCGGTGCAGCACGTTTCAACTAAAACACCTTAGAGGTGCTTTACTTCAAAAGTGCACCATCGCCATTTTCTGCATGCTGCCGTGCCTTCTGCCACTGATACAACTGCATGTGATTCAGCACAGTTTGCCTCAGCTTGTGTGCAGAGCAGACTAGATTAATTCAATCTGCCCCAAAGCGGGAGATCTCCAGTGTGTCATGGGGAAAAAAAAAAAGTCTTTTGGTTCTTGTTTGAGCTTTTATCTTAAAGTGCCAGGAAACAAGTTCTCCCTGGAGCTCAGAAGCAGGTGAGCTCTGCCCTGACTCCTTTTCCCTCCTGCCCCGGGCCTTATCCAGAGCCGGGGATTGGATCCTGCACAGATGGGCTGAGGGGGCGACAAGCATGAACTGAGACCTAGACGCTTTCCCCTGGGCAGCATTTCCCGGCTGGCTGGGAGCGAGCACCCAGGAGAGAGGGGAGCAGAAGACAGGGGAAGCAGGAGGGGCAGGGAGGAGTGGCCTCAGCTGCCTCAGAAAGGGGTCCCTGGGCTGGGCTGGGGCTGGGTCCCCCTCCGCTCTCCCTTGTAGAACAGCATCCTCCAGGGAAACTGGTATAGTCTTATGGAGAGGTCCTGGCAATTGGCTTCATGCTATAGATGGAGGGTGTTGTGGAGACAGACAGGACCCAGAAAAACACCAGAATCTGTCAGAGGATTCTTGATTTCTTGGTGCTCACAAGACACGCTTTTTCCTCATGTTGGATGTGTCCAGGGGTTTACAACATGCCAGGCAGCAGCTGCATTGCCCAACCAGTGTCTGAAATCGAGTGTGTGTCGCCCTGCCCTGGTTCTGGGTCAGACTTTCCCGTGGCGTGAGCCCCAGCTCATGCCCTGGCCTGAGGCAGCAAGAGCAGGAGTCTGTGCCAGTCAGGCAGGGTGAGTTTGCTGTGGGGAGCAGGGAGGAGGCTGGGCCTTGGGAGGCTGTCTTGGGGAAGCAGGGGTGTGTGCTTTTGGGGAGTGGGCAGCAGTGAGGGGGAACGGCTGTGTGGAGCAGAGCCCCGGGCAGCAGTGGGTGATGGTGCCAAAGCTTGTTCAGCTCCAACCTCTTCCTCCCCCCACATCCTGAGCTGGGTGCACCCCACTCTGCCCAGGCTGCTGCTGCCACTGCACCTGCTGTCCTCCTGTGCCATGCACTGAAAAGGACCTGCCTGGGACTTCCTGTGGCCTAGAGAAATGTCTGGAGAGTTGAATCTGGGGGTGGCTTTTGTCAGAGCTACTGGAGCAGAAAAGAGTCTAGAGGCTGGGGTTTGTTGTTCCCAGTCCCCTATTTCCTCTCCTGCCTCTGTGCAGGGCTGTGCTGTGCTGTGCAGGGTGGCTGCCCCCTCCTGGCATCTTAGAAGGGAGGATCTGAGCTGGGATTTTGTATTGCCATGGATAGGGTTTGAGTCACTGTGTGTTTCTGGCACAGTTATACAGGGCTGTGTCCTCAGGTTTCAGGCTGCTCATCTGCAGGTACAGCATGTTCTGGGAGTTGTCTCTGGAGATGGTGAATCGCCCCTGAACAGCCGGGGAGTACCACTGGTTGGATCCATCATTCTTCATTTCAGCCACCCATTCCAGCCCCTTCCCAGGAGCCTGGCGGATCCAGGTCATGCCATAGCTACTGAAGGTGAACCCAGAGGCTTTGCAGGAGAGGCGCAGAGACTCTCCAGGTTTCCTCACGTCCCCTCCAGACTCTACCAGCTGCATCTGGGACCAGGCAACTGAAAAGCAAGGTAGGATCCAAGAGTAAATAGTATTAGGGCAAGATCAGTGTAACTCTCCCCTCCTTCACCTGTGTGAAGATGAAATACCTTGCAGAGCTGTGGCCAGGAGAAGCAGGTGGAGCCCACGTCCCATCTTCCCCGGTGCTGGGGGAAGCTCTTGTGTGTTGGTGGTCAGTGCCTGGAGCTGAGGGCTGTGGGTTGTGTGTGCAGGTGCTGCCTGGGCAGCAGGACAGAGTGATTTATAGCGGGCAGCCTGTCTGTGATTTGCATGTCCCCTGCCTTATACCACCCTGCTGCTTTCCCCAGGGAAGGGGATCAGTTGTGCTGGGCACAGACAGTGGCTGGACCCTCCCATCCCCTGTGTCTGGGTACCTCCCACAGCAGGCTCTGGGGCCTTATTTCCTTGTGCTTTCTGAAGGGACCAGTCCCCACCAAGCCAAACCATTCTGGAGCTGCTGGGCAGGGATTTGTATGTGCTTTCCCTTTAGAACTGAGAGCATGTGAGTCCTGCCAGCGCTGGTCAGAGTCTGTGTGAAGGAGACTCATCCCCCTGAGGCAGGGCAGGGAGCTCAGCGGGGGAGGGGGGGTGGGGGGTGGAGGGGTTGCTCAGGCTGCAAAAGGGTTTTAGGCAGCCAGAATCCATCAGGTGCTGGGGATCCTTCCTGTTTGTGATCCTGTGTGCCCATCTGCCTCCCAGCACATGGGTGTTCAGTTGTCTGGTGCCTGGGATAGAAGAAGGGCTAGGACAAACCTTTCCATGGCAGAAGCTCCCAGGGAGGCTGGTGGCGAACTGTACCTGCTATAAAGCAGCCTGCAGGGGCTGAAACACACAGGCCTGTTGCTTTCATCATCTCATTTCTTCCCTCCTCTCCCATGTGTGTTGGGGCTGGGTGGGACCTGCTTCCCAGGGGGATGCAAGGAGCACGTTCATGATGGAAGCTGATTTCTCACACATTTTGGCTTAACAAGTACATCAAAATGGAAGCTAAATCATTTGTACTTGTGACAAGGTAGTCAGCTCAACAATGTGCAAGCTCCTCCAGGCTACTCCAAAGTTTCTCTGATTTCCAATTCTCCTTTTACACCTTGGTTTAAACAAATCATGTGTTACACTCCATCTATATCTTGAATGTCTCAAACCATCCTGTACCAGTTTCTTCTTCCATATTCTCACCTAGGGGTTCCTGTTTCAACTCTAGCTTGGGTCTGGACTGCCCTGCCTTGTTCCATTATTTCTGCCTCCCATCTCCTGGCTGGCGTGCACATCTGGCCCACATGCCAAGTTCTGTTTACGTGAGGAGCTCGTGCATTGGTCAGGTCTGCTAGTGAGGCATACTCTGGCCAGAGCTTTAACAAAGCCTTTGTGTGAACAGCATACGTTGAGCAGTGCTCCAGCGAGGCTGCACCTGACTGGGTCCAGTGATCTAATAGACCTGATGTGTCTGACCCAGCAGGCTGAGCACGGTGCTGCTGCCTCTGACTCTCACGCGGCAGGTGGGTCCGGCAGGGCTGGTTTCTGTGCAGGCTCTTATGGGTTATCATTCACTGTGTGTATTTCTGGCACAGTAATATTGGGCTGGGTCTCCAGGCTGGACCCTGGTCAGGCAGAAGTGCACTTGACTGCTGGACGTGTTACTGCTGATGCTGAAGTGGCTTTGGAAAGTACCTTTACAGATGGTGCCTCCACCAGCCCAGATGGCTCAGTCCCACACCAGCACTTCCTCTGATACCTGATGAACCCAGTGCACATCATAGCTGATGAGAGAGAAAGAAGACACGGTGCAGGTCAGGCTGAGGGTCTGTCCAGGCTTCACCACCCCAGGGACAGACTCTTTTAGCATAGTGTCATAGAAAGGGAGGGTTGAAAAGGACCTTTAGTTATCAGGACCATCCCCAAATAGGTCATCCCAATCAAAGCTTAGTCTAGCCGGGTCTTGAAAACCTCCAAAGATGGAAAGTCCACAGCCTTTGTTGGTGACCTGTTCCAGTGTTTATCTACCCTCCTAGTGAGAAAAGTCTTCCTAATAGCTAACCCCAAATTCCTTTGCTGCTATTTGAGACCGTTGCTCTTTGTACTGTCATCTGCCATGACTGAGAACAGTTCAGCTCCATCCTATTTCGAATCCATTTCAGGTACTTGAAGGCTGCTATTAAATCCCCTCTGTCTTCGCTTTTCTAACTAAATAAGCCCAGTTCCCCCAGCCTCCCCTCATAACCCATGTGCCCCAGACCCTGAACCATTTTTGTTGTCCTCCCCCACACTCTTTCCAATTTCTCCCCATGATTTCTGTGGTGGGGGCCCAAAACTGAACACAGCACTCCAGATGTGGCCTCACCAGTGCTGAAATGAGGGGAAGACTCGCTTCCCTGGACCTCCTGGCAACACACTTAGCAAAGTGTTGCTGGCAAATCAACCAGTGAATGGCTGGCCTGGCTGGCAGAGCCTGGGCTGTCTGGGCCCTGGCGGGTTCCTGTGCCTCGACGTGTATTCAGTTGTGCCCACGCTCTGTTTTTGCCCTCAGTAACTCTTGGTTTCAGAGTCACTGAAAAGGGGACCTGTGCTGGTACCTTCTCATCCTGGGTCTTCCTCTGTCTCCATTAACTTCAGACAGAATTTCTCTCCCCTTGAAGACACCGGAAATTTTCCATACTGGGTGCATCTGTGTCAGGGCAGGGGATGCTATGGTCAAGTTCAACTCTCCGGAAACCACTGTCCATCCACCACCTCCAGCTCAGACCAGAGAGGGCAGTTAGGCCTGGAAGAGACAGGGCTGCCAGTGGTGTCAGGACCCCTGAGTCATGTCCCTAATCCTGTAACAGCACAGCTGGCTGGTGGCAACCTGAGTGCTGGGTGCCAGGCTGGGGAGTCTGTCCCTTGGATTGCTATAAGAAGGACAGGCAGAGCAGGGGGCACGAAGGAGGCCAGGGCAGGGCCCCTGAGCTCAATTCTCAGAGACTCTGACACACTGGTCACTTTTGAGCCTTCCCTGGATTTAATCCCTGCCTGGTTCTAGTCATATAAAAGGCCTGATGTGTCTGACCCAGCAGGCGAAGCACGGGGCCGGCAGCTTCTGCCTCCACTGCTCACACAGGCAGGTGGTTCCTCCAGGGCTGGTTTCTGTGCAGGCTCTCTTGGGTTTTATTCACTGTGTGTTTGGCACAGTAATATCGGGCTGTGTCTGCAGGCTGGAGCCCAGTCAGGTGCAGGTGAACCTGGCTGCTGGAGGTGTCTCTGCTGAATGGTGAGGCGGCTTTGGAGAGCACTGTTATAGTTAGTGCTTCCAGCACTCCAGATAGCTCTGACCCACTGCAGCCCTTTCCCTCCTGCCTGGCGAACCCAGCTCACAGCATCGCTAGTGAGAGAGAATCCAGAGACGGAGCAGGTCAGGCTCAGGGTCTCTCCAGGCTTCACCTAATGGAGAAATGAACAAGGCATTAGCTAATGGACCCATTCCCCTGCATCTGCATCCCCCTGCCTTACTTCCCATTGGCCACTAACCCAGGGGAGTTGCCAGCAGGATGAGCAAAGCCAGTGCTGGTGTCATGGCCCTTCTGACAAATGCCGGTATTCCCAAGAAAAAGGAGGTGGCAGGTCTGAGGAGACACTGAAGCACCCAGGGCCAGGGCTGGTGCTTAATGAGGACACTTCCAGGTGTCAAGCAGGAAATTGGGTCACACGATTTGCATGAGCTTGTTTTATAAGTGCCCTTTCTGCTGACCTCACTGGACACAATGTCAATCTGTGTATTGACTACTGTGGCTTTGAAAGGCAAGGGGTTTGGGAACCTGGAGAAGCCAATAAAGACCTAGAGGCATTCTGGAAAGTGTCTATGACCCAGCAGTTGTTGAGGTGAATCCTTCCAAGCTCTGGACCTTCCCTTCCCTCCCAGGGAACAACCCCTCCCTGGTGTCGTCTCACCGTGGTCTCAGTGAGGGATTGGTCCATGCTGTTTTAAGTTACAGCCAATAGACTGAGCCCCAGGATCTGGGGTGGGAGGGATGAGCGGGGCTTGGTTCATTCAAAAGGTGACTTTTCTGGAGCAGAGGGAGTGATCCCCCCAGAGCATACATTTGCAAACACAGCCGTGTTGGGAAGTGTGGGGCTGGCGGAGGAGAGGGAAGGGCTGAGAGTGCTCGTCTCACTGCAGCACCAGACCTGCCAAAGGGGGAAAGAGACCTGTGTGGGGAAAGAGGATCTCAGGGTGTGACTCTTAAATGTAGTGCATTGGCTTACTGTCTGGGAAACCAGTTGTCATGGTGACAAACATTTAACTTTGCCCTGGTAAAATAGAGAAATGATGGAAAAGGGAAGATAAAATCCTGCCTTTCCTCACTTGAGCAGTTGGTCCTCTGTGCTTATCTCTACCCATGCAGGTTTGCTGCGTCTCTGTTGCGGGGTGGCTGCATGTGCTGGGCAGTGCTGCAGCCCTGTGCTGCCCTATGCCTGTAGCATCACATGTGTGAATAATCGGGGAAATGAGGGTGTTCTTAGTACACCAGAGAGTGTGAAATGACCAGGGATTGTGTTGTACTCACAGAGCGAACTGGAGAACGTTTTTCTTGGCCATGGTGGGTATCTGGAGAGAGGGAGACTGCATCATTTGCTCTGTGACTAAAACAGGTTTTTGTGTCCCTCTATCCATATCCTGCACTTTTATTCCCTGTCTCAGCACTTGCCCAATTTCCAGATTTGCTAAGTGAGGGTGGGAATCCACTGGAGCAACTAGATAAGACCCTGTGAAGGCCGAGGTGATGGTGGGGGGACAAGCTGTCTATCACTAAATAATTGTTCCATAAACTAGAGCAGACTTTGTCAATGACTTGGGCACTGAGGGTCTTGACCCCCTCTATACCCCCCTCCCTGCAGACAGAGACCTGTATTGTCAGCTCCATGTGCAGGTGTCAGGCCTGCTCAGAGCCTCACCCTCCTGGTCAGGCTTTCTCTGAGGGGAAGTGCACAACATTTCTGAGCATCCCCAGCCCCTTGGGTGAGCTGCCCCAGTCCCTACCTGCCAGCAGCTTCCGTCTCTGGGGTGAAGGAGAAGGGGGCAGCCCTCTGCCCTCCCATGGACACCGTCATGAAGGGGCTGGGAGCTGGGGACTATGGGGTTGAATGGGCTGTCATGGGGGAAGCTCCTATGGGAGAAGTGACTAGAGGAGATGGGTCAGGTACAGGGAGAGGGTTAAAGTCTGTATTAGGGGTGTCCATGGCACGATAGTGATGTGTGAGCAGAAGGGAAACCCAGAAGCTTTGCAGAAGGCTTTCATAGAGTCTCTGGGCTTTTCATTATGTCCTCCAGACTCCAGCAGGGAGCGAGATGCTAAGAACTTCCCGTTGAGACCCTGCCTTGCTCCTGCTCTGCTGTCAGCTCAAGCGGGGTCAGTCCCATGGCCAGTGCTGAAAGCCCGAGTGATGCTCAGGCCTGAGGGGAGCTCAGCGGATGCCTTGGAAAACTGCCCTTGGTTCTGCCCAAGCAGCTCAGAGACTGGTGTAGGTGCAGTGTGCAGGGAGGTGCCTGGGCTCTGCAGGCTCCTCTCTCGGGGGTCCAGGGACTTGGCTTCCCATATGTGCGTGTCCTAGTGCTCCTAATTTCAGTTGATGGGCAATGCCAAGGGCCTGAGGTAGAGAATGGGGTTGGTTACAGTGTGTCTAGGGAGGGATGCTCAAGGCAAGCTGTGGGGTAAGACTGGCTGTGGGGGTTGTGGGAACACTATGCTTTGATCTTATTTTTGCCTTTGCATAAGAGTTTTAATTGCCGCCAGCTTGTGCAACCATGAGTGTGACTGGGGGGTCAGCAGCCCCTCCCTCAGTGTGGCCAGCCCCAGCCCTCAGCCTGTCCTGGGGTAACTCTGGCCCCAGGGGGAAACGCTCATGTCTAGGGGCGTTCTCCCTCCTGAGGGCACAGCCGGGGCTGTCACATCGTGCCCACCAGGACTTCCAACCTGACACGGGAAGAGGTCCCTGCCTGGGCTGCACAGAGATTCCCTTTAGTGTTTCAGTCATACACAGCTGTATCCAGAGGCTCCAGGCTGTCCTTGTGCAGGTTTACAGGCTTCTGCAGTTGTCTGTGGAGATGGCAGCTCACCCCTGAGGAGCCTGGAAAGACCACTGCTCTGACCCGCCAGCCTGATTGAAGCCACCCACAGACGCCCTACTCTGTGGGCTTCACCATGTCTGTCCCTGCTCCCCCAGCTGCACCTCAGAGACATCCCCTGGATGAAATGCACAGGGCAGATGAGCCCCTGAGATTGCTGGTCCATGAGACGTCCCTCCCAGTGCTGCCCACTATGGGGGCGGAGGGCATCTGGCCTAGGATTTAGCCCAGCCCTGATGGGGCCCTTGGGGCTTACGGAGGGGAGTGAGAACTGACCGAAGGGCAGGGTTGGGAGGGAGAGGACAAGGAGCAGATACGTGGCACTTACGATCTGGGGGCTTTGCTCACATGCTGGGAAGGGGCAGTGATGAGACACCCAGAGGCTCTGTATGTATGTGGTGCACTCGGCTCAGGGATTTGCATAGGGGTGGGCCCAAGCAGTGGCAGTACAAGAGCTGCCAGGAGGCTCTGGCTCCGTGCAGCTCGGCCCATCCTGCTGAAGGGACAAGGGGAGTTGGAGCAGCCTCAGGGACTAGCTCCTCCTTCACGGCTTCTCGCCAGACAGAGCTCAGTGCAGATGGGGACGAGGGGCTCAGGGATGTGGGACTCAGGTGAGAAATGCACTGCCCCAGTCAGCGCTGCTGGGGGGTTCCCATGTTGGGTTGCCCTGGCGAGAAGAGCTCTCTGTGTCCGCTCCAGCCTGTCTGTCCACCCCTCCCCTGAGGGCCTGACAAATGACTAGCCCTTGCTCTGTCTATGTCCTTTAGTCCCAACTCGGATCACTACTGGGGGCCAATGTGCCACAATTCATCATGGCAGACTGAGACCAGTTCCCAAGAAAGCACGCAGCTGGGCCCCCTGAAGGGGCTGGAGTGGACAGGGCCTCAGTACACAGCCAGCAGCACATGCACTACATCCTCCCTCTCTGCACAGCCAAATTAACCCAGGTCCCAGGGGTGATTTCCACAGATGCTTTGCTATGTGGTTGGACGAGGCTCTGAGTTCAGTCCTTTTAAACTTGTGCTGAGGGTCCCTGCTGCGGGGCTGGATGGACTCAGCTGTGGGAGCAGGCAGCACCGGGTGCAGAACGGGGCTGTCTGGGCCAAGAGAGGGGAGCAGGGCTGTAGAGCAGGGTCAGACCAGTGCATGAGCCAGAAACACAGCTCCCATGAGCTGCCTGTGGGAGGTTGGGGATACTCTGTGCTCTCTGCCCCCTGCCAGGCTCTGGGTTCATCTGTCTCCTTCTCTCCCTCTTCCCTGTAGTGTTGGCTTGTGAAGGGGTGGACAAAAATTATACTTGTGTGTGTGCATACAAGTACATGTCACCGCTTGCGTGTGTCCCTCCTGGTGCCCACATGTGTATCTGGGGTGCCAAGATGCAAGTGCTTAATCCCCCTCTCAGCAAGGAGGGACGGGGGATCAGGCGAGGCAGAGGGTGCAGTGGATCTGGCCTGGGAATAGAGACTGTCCCACGCCAAACCTGGGCCTGGTTGTGAGTCTACCCCAGCAGGGCTGAGCTGCTGGGAAGCACCAGCCTGGGCTTGCTCTTGTTCTTGTACTTTGTGCATGTCTCTTGCTTTCTCTGTCTCAGATGGGAGATTGCCAGGGCTGCCTGTTAAGAATCTGCTTCCCCTTTTTGTGCAGCCCCTGCCCTGCTCTGTGTCACTGTGCTTCTGGCACAGTAATACGTGGCGGTGTCTGCAGCTGTCAGGGAGCTGAGCCGCAGGTAGTACTTGGTGTTGGAGGAGTCCACGGAGATGGTGATTCTGTTCTGGAAAGCTGGGTTGTAGCTTGTGCTACCACTCCACAGCCCATCCACTCCAGCCCTTTGCCAGGAGTCTGCCGGATCCAGTTCCAGTAGTTACTGCTAGTGACAGTGCCACCAGTGACGGTGCAGGTCAGGCTGAGGGTCTCCCCAGGCTTCACCACTCCTGGGCCAGACTCCTGGAGCTGGATCTGGGACTGGATGCCTGAAAAAAGCAGAGGTCAGTCAGCATCCACCCTGACAAAAACTCCACAATTTCTGCCACTTCCTGCAGCTCCCCAGCACTCACCTGGGACCAGGGCCAGGAGGAGCAGGGGACAGAGCAGGGCTGTCATGGTGTTGCAGGAGGGGAGCCCAGAGCCTGGGAGGGAAGCTCAGCTCCTGGGGGCAGTGGCTCTGAGCACCCCAGGGCAGCTACTTGAGCAAGGAGCTGGGTTGGGATTTGCATAGAGGGCGTGTGCCGGGGCCTGGCCTGGGACAGATAATGAGAGGCATGTCTGTGTGTGTGTCTGTGTGTGCATGTACTTGTGGTTTTCCTCCCTCCTCCTCCTTCACCCTCCTGGTGCCAGGTCCCAGCTGCTGACTGGCTGCTGCAGAGCAAACCCCTCAGCCCTGTTACTGGCAGCCCATTGCTGAGCCTTGCTCTGGCCCCAGGGCTCCAGGCCATCCTGCTGCTGCCTCCAGGGGCTGGTGGAGGTGACATGTGACCCCAGGGGTCTCTCGCCCTCAGCCCCAGCTTTCATTCTGGGTCATGGTCCCTTCTCCCTCTCCTCCTTTGGGCCCCTGTGACCCTCCTGGTTTGGGCAAAGGAGTAACCTCAATCCCCCATGTGGCGTTCCCAGGGCCTGATCGTGATGAGTTGGTCTTGCTCATCTGGGCTCTCTGCTCAGAGATGGGGTCTCACTCCCACTACAGAAAGTGGCTTGTGACATTGCTGCAAGGCTCCTTTGATATCACAGCGCTGAGTCTGTGCTGGGCAGGGCTGAGAGATGGGGGATCCTTGCTGGACAATCAAGATGTGCCTGTGAGGAACAGCTGGAATGGAGAAACCTGCCCCATCCAGGTCACAGCTGGGGTAGGGAAGGGGCAGGGCAGAGGGCAGGGAGGGTTAACAAGGCCCTTAATCACTTCCCCAGGTGCACTTAGCTTAGGGGTGGGAAATTGTTCCCAGAGGAGGGCGGCTTACCCACTTCTGGCAGGCTGTCCAGTGCTGCATTGGTAGCCCTGCCCCCTGACATGTGCCCTGCCCCCTGGTCAAGGTCTTGGCACCAGAGTCTTGGGGCCAGCACTGGTGGGGCCCAAAGCGGGGCGCAGGCTGGCAGGGGTCTGTGGAGCCGCGCTGGGCTGCACCAGCAGGGCGAGGGGGGAGCTGACCCAGCTCCATAGAGCCCCAATGGCTGGGACCCCGCACTCCTGCTGCCCTGCTCTGGCCCTGGGACACACGTGTGGGCCCCGTGCACCTGCTCACTCCCAGAGCTGTGCAGCCCCATGGTATCAGGTGGGAGGCAGCATGCAGCCCCCACCCCTGCTCGCTGGCAGGGAACGAGCTGGTGCTGAGCACAGGGGAAAACCACCCCTTCCCCTGCCTGGTAGTTGCCACTTTCTGCTGCACCCTTGCTGGGCTGTCCTGTGCAGGCACAGGCAGCTGGCGGAGGGCTGCGAGTGGCTGTAGCACAGGGCACTTTTCCCCTTTTCCCTGTGCTCAGCACCAGCTTGTAACCCCCCACCCCACCGCAGCCATACTGGGCCCGGGCTGGCTCCAGGCTCACCTGTCGGTGTTGTGCATGGTGGTAGCAGCAGTTCTGGCCCCCACGCTTGCCATGCCAGGCAGTGTTTTCCACCACCGGCTCTTGGCTGCCCAGCGTGCAAGCTCTGGGTGGGCGGCAGCAGCAAACAGCAGAGACTGAAGAAGACAGAGATTTCCAGGGCTCTGCCCTGTCCTTTACTGTACTACAAAGCATGTCCTGTCATCACCACCTGCTGGACCAGGCTGTGAAATGGCCCTGGCAGGTTTTTGCTTGGTCTCAGAGGGGCTTTCTCTTGCTCTGTAGCTTGCACAGTAATACCAGGTCATGTACTTGGGGCTCAGGTATTGTCTCTAGAAATGGTGAAGCTCCCCTTCACTGCTAGTGCATATCTGATGGTATTTGAGTTCCCAGTGATTTCCCCAACCCACTGCAGCCCCTTCCCAAGAGAGAGAGGGGCAGAAGACTGGGGAAGCAGGAGGGGCAGGAGGATTAGGCTCAGCTGCTTCATAAAGGGGTCCCTGAGCTGGGCTGGGCCTGGGTCTCTCTCCTTGGTAGAAGGGCATACTCTAGGGAAACTGCTATGGTCTGATGCACAAATCCTGGCAATTGGCTTAACACTATAGATGAGGGGAGTATGGAGAGAGGCAGCACCCATAAAAACATCACGATCTCAAAGAGATCCTTGATTTCCCTGTGCTCACAAGACACACACTTTCTGCTAGTGTTGCATGTGTCCAGGGTTTACAACATGCCAGGCAGCAGCTGCATTGTCCAACCAGTGTCTGCAATCGAGCGCCCTGCCCTGGATCTGGGTCAGACTTTCTTGTGGCGTGAGCCCCAGCTCATGGGACTGAGGCAGCAAGAGCAGGGGTCTGCACCAGTCAGGCGGGGTGGGTTTGCTGTGGGGAGCAGGGAGGAGGCTGGGCCGTGGGAGGCTGTCTTGGGGAAGCAGGGGTGTGTGCTTTTGGGGAGTGGGCAGCAAGGGGGAACAGCTGTGTGGAGCAGAGCCCCGGGCAGCAGTGGGTGATGGTGCCAAAGTTGTTCAGCTCCAACCTCTTCCTCCCCCCACATCCTGAGCTGGGTGCACCCCACTCTGCCCAGGCTGCTGCTGCCACTGCACCTGCTGTCCTCCTGTGCCATGCACTGAAAAGGACCTGCCTGGGACTTCTTGTGGCCTAGAGAAATCTCTGTAGTGTTGGGCCTGGGGGTGGCTTTTGTCAGGGCACCTGGAGTGGAAAAGAGTCTAGAGGCTGTGGTTTGTTGTCCCCAGTTCCCTGTCTCCCCTCCTGCCTCTGTGCAGGGCTGTGCTGTGCAAGGTGGCTGCCCCCTCCTGGCATCTTAGAAGGGAGGATCTGAGCTGGGATTTTGTATTGCCATGAATAGGGTTGAGTCACTGTGTCTTTGGCACAGTAATACAGGGCTGTGTCCTCGGGTTTCAGGCCGCTCATCTGCAGGTACAGCATGTTCTGGGAGTTGTCTCTGGAGATGGTGAATCGCCCCTGAACAGCCGGGGAGTACCACTGGCTGGATCCACTACTGCTAATTGCAGCCACCCAGTCCAGCCCCTTCCCAGGAGCCTGGCGGACCCAGCCCATGCCATAGCGACTGAAGGTAAACCCAGAGGCTTTGCAGGAGAGGCGCAGAGAGTCTCCAGGTTTCCTCACATCCCCTCCAGACTCTACCAGCTGCACCTGGGACCAGGCACCTGAAAAGCAAGGTAGGATGCAAGGGTAACTAGTATCAGGGCAGGATCAGTGCAGCGCTCCCCACCCCTAGCTGTAGGAAGATGAAATACCTTGCAGAGCTGTGGCCAGGAGAAGCAGGTGGAGCCCAAGGCCCATCTTCCCTGGTGCTGGGGGAAGCTGTTCTGTGTTGGTGGTCAGTGCCTGGAGCTGAGGGCTGTGGGTTGTCTGTGCAGGTGCTGCCTGGGCAGCAGGACAGAGTGATTTATACCGGGCAGCCTGTGTGTGATTTGCATGTCCCCTGCCTTATACCACCCTGCTGATTTCCTCAGGGAGGGGGATCAGTTGTGCTGCTCACAGACAGTGGCTGGATCCTCCCATCCTCTGTGTTTGAGTACCTCCCACACCAGGCTCTGAGGCCTGATTTCCTTGCCCTTTGCTGAAGGGACCTGTCTCCCCTTAAGCAACAGCATTGTGGAGCCCTTGGGCAATGATTTGTATGTGCTTTCCCTTCTGGAATAGAACTAAGAGCATTTATGTCCTGCCAGCACTGGTCAGGGTCTGTGTGAAGGAGACTCATCCCCCTGAGGCAGAGCAGGGAGGTGAGCATGAGTTGGGGATTGCTCAGGCTGCAAAAGGTTTCAGGCACCAAGAACAGATCAGGTGCTGGGGATCCTTCCCGTGTGTGATCCCGTGTGCCCACCTGCCTCCTTGCACATGCATGTCACCCATGTCTGAGTTTTGCTTGTCCACAGCTTGGGGTGCAGTCCGTCCCGTCCCCCCGCACCTATCTTCTTGAACGTGGCAGGCTTTGTGCCTCACCTGGAGCCACCACCCCTGAAGTCCTCCCCACCCCTAGTGGTGTAACATATAGACGTGACATGAGTTTTGCTTTGAAGAATTATTTGGGGTAAAGTTTCCCTCAAACCCTTACACAGATCTTCTTGAATCTTGGAAGGCTTCATGCTCTCTGCAGCATCTACAATTCCTGAAAATTTCATCCACATCAGACAATAAACAACAAAGTTACAGATATTTTATTGTTTCCCCATTATACCTTTTGGCCAGATCTTGGCATGATGTGTGCCAAGTTTCAAGGAGATGGGTGTAGGGGGGTCAGAGAAACTGCACCCCAAAATCATGAGAGAGAAACTCATGTCATGTGTGTGTTAAGCGACAGCAGGATGAAAGCTGCACGGGTGTTAGCCCCTGCTGAAACCTTGAAGCCTGCCACGGTTCAAGGTGATAGGTCCAGGGAGTTCAGAGAAAATGCACCCCAAAATCCTGAAAGCAAAACTTGTTGCACACATTCATGTTAGAGCACAGTGTTGTCACAACTGCTGGCTCACCCCCGGGTGAAACGTCGAAGCGCTGGTCGAAAAGCAACACTTGTATTTTGCACAGCCCTAGTATGGGACCCTCCGTTCTTTGGGTGATTTAAATAAAGGTGTGATGGAAGTCTATGATAAAGGTCCAGTCAGTCTGTCTATCTACCTATCTATAGCTAGCTAGCTAGATATAGATATATTTTAATTAAAAAAAAAATTCTGTGGAGGGAATAACCCGCTCTGTACTCCCCACTCTCCTTAGGGCCCGATTGATGACTGGTCCTTGCTCTGTCTGCGTCTTTAGTCCCAACTCAGGTCACTACTGGGTGCCAATGTGCTGCAGTGCATCATGGCAGACTGTGAGCCCATTCCCCCATCAAGCAGACAGTTGGGTCCCCCAAAACAGGTGGAGTCTATGGGGCCTCACTTCACAGTCACCAGCACGATGCATTGCCCCCCATCTCTGCAGAGTATAATCAGACCAGGTCCCTGGGGTGATGGCCACAGACACCGTACTGTGTGCTTGGATGAGGCTCTGAGTTCAGTCCTTCCAGGACTCTGGTAAGGGTCCCCATTGTGGGGCTGGATGGACTCAGCTTTGGGAGCAGGCAGCAGCTGGTGCAGAATGGGACCTGTCTATGGCTGCGAGAGGGGAGGGAGGTTGTAGAGCAGGGCCAGGCCAGTCCATGAGCCAGATCTGCAGCTCCCTGGTGCTGTCTGTGAGGGGCTGGGGGTTACTCTGCACTCCCTGGCAGGCTCTGGGTTTGTCTGTCTCCTCCCTCTGTTCTCTATAGTGTTCGGTTGTCATGGGGGTTGACAAAAATTATTTTTCCATTTGTGTGTGTGCATGTGCACTCATGTATATTTGCTTGTATGTAACTGCTTTATGTGTGTGATGTCCCTTCTGGTGCCCATGTATGTGTCAGGGGTGCCAGGAAGAAAGTGCTCAGTCCCCTTCTCACTAAGGGAGGATTTGGGGGCTAAGGCCAGGCAGGGTGTGCAGCAGATCTGACCTGGGAATAGACACTCCCCACTCCCAGCGTGGGTCTGGTTGTGAATCTGCACAGCAGTGTGGAGCTCCTGGGGAGCCCCAATCTGGGCTTCCTCTTGGTCATGTATTTCATGCGTGTCCCTCTCTGTCTCAGTCTCAGAAGGAAATTGCTAAGTCTACCTGTTAAGAATCCACTTCCCCTTTGTGCGGCCCCTGCCCTGCTCTGTGTCACTGTGCCACCCTTGGCACAGTATTACGTGGTGGTGTGTGCAGCTGTCAGGGAGCTGAGCAGTACTTGCAGGTAGTACTTGGTGTTGGAGGAGTCCACGGAGATGGTGATTCTGGTCTGGAAAGCTGGGTTGTAGCTTGTGCTACCAGTCCTCCACCCCATCCACTCCAGCCCTTTGCCAGAAGCCTGCCAGGATCCAGCTCCACCAGTAACTGCTCGTGATAGAGCCACCAGTGACGGTGCAGGTCAGGCTGAGGGTCTCTGCAGACTTCATCACCCATGGGCCAGACTGCAGGAGCTGGAGTTGGGACTGGACACCTATAAAAAACAAGGATCAGTGAGGACTGACCCCACATCTACCCTTCTCAGCTGCACCTCCCACAGTCTCCCGAGGCACTGCCATGGAGCCAGGGCCAAGAGGAGCAGGGGGCAGAGCAGGGCGGTCATGGTGCTGGAGGAGAGGTAAAAAGAGCACAGGAGGAAAGCTCAGCTCATTGGGTCAGTGGCCCTAAGAGCCCCAGGGTGGCTACTTAAGCAGGGAGACACAACGGGTGTTTGCATGAAGGGGTCAGCCCAGGGCCTGGCCTGGGGCAGGTGGTAAAAAGAGTAGATCTGTGTGCGTGGTTTCTGGTCTGTGATCTGCCTCCTTCCATTTCTTGTTGGGCCCCTCCCTCGGAGACCTCACACTGGCAGGAGATGGCAGAGCTGCTGTAGCATATATCCCTCTGCTACCTGTGTTTTCAGGAGACACAGGTGAATCCCAGGCAGGGGCTTCCCCAGGGAATTTGGCCCTGGACTCCAGAAGGATTTGGGGCAGGCCCTGTCTGAGCAGCTGGAGCCCTGTGGCCTGAGAAGGATGGTTTCTGCTGGGGAGTCTCCTCATTCCTCTTCTGCTTGTGACCAAGTCCACTGTAAGCTCTGGTCTGGGACCCCTGGGAGATGCTCATGATTCCTTATCCGTCAGCTCTCTTTTTGTTTGAGTGATATCAGGGGTGGTGGGGTGGGGGTCACTAATGGGTGACTACAGCATGGAGTGGAGTCTGGCTGGGCCCTGCAAGGCCCCTTTCAGCTGCTTCCCTCTCTGCCCTCAGGCAGGCTGGGCCCAGTAGGGCTCCTCCTTGTGCCCTTTGGACTCCCCAGACAGACACGGTGGGGCACAACGGACGCTGGGGCAGGACTCCTGGGTTGCAATCCCAAGCCTGGAGAATCCGCCCCCTTCTTGCTTGCTAACCTAACTCAGGATTTAACCTACAAACCATGAAAGTAGCTTGGAGTGCGGGAGCCCATCACATTGAAAAAGGGGGCAGGACCACCAGGGGTAGAAACTGCTGCCTCTGGAGCTCCTATCTGAACCAGGCTGCCAGCAAGGGGAGTGTTTGTGGTGGCTCCAGGACATGTCCCTTCTCAGTCCTTGTCTGGTGCAGTGATTGGGGGCCATGTCTCTGGGCTGCAGGCCAGTCATTGCTAGGGGCACTCGGGCTCTGGAGGTGTCTGCGGTGTTTGAAATGCACATTCTGAAAACATCATTTCTTAGTATTCATCATTTCTCATATTCTTAGTGCTCCCATCCCCCCAGAAAATTCCCAGCCAGTCCAGACCACTCTCCTCTGCCTCAGATTTTATTTGCCAGCTCAGTTGCTGAGGGAGAAACCAGGCACAGGACAGGTCAGCCATGGGTCTCTCCAGGTAGTCAGATTCTCCCACCTGAATCCAGCAGGCTGAGCTGAGTGCGGTCGCCTGCCAGGAGGAGGAGAGAGGAGGGAATGAAGATTTTGTGGGCTTAAGGTTGTGGACGGTGTAAGAACTCAGCTCTAGGCAGGGTGTGACAATATCTAGTTAAACCTTGATGGCAGGAGGATTGTACTGTATAGTACTGAACAGAGTTCTTCAAGTTCTGGAAACTGTCCAGACCCTTGGGTGGT
>NC_143400.1:42174627-42215131 GCF_052110815.1 Crocodylus siamensis | reverse complement strand
TCTGGGTCCTGTCTGTCTCCACAACACCCTCCATCTATAGCATGAAGCCAATTGCCAGGACCTCTCCATAAGACTATACCAGTTTCCCTGGAGGATGCTGTTCTACAAGGGAGAGCGGAGGGGGACCCAGCCCCAGCCCAGCCCAGGGACCCCTTTCTGAGGCAAGTGAGGCCACTCCTCCCTACCCCTCCTGCTTCCCCTGTCTTCTGCTCCCCTCTCTCCTGGGTGCTCGCTCCCAGCCAGCCGGGAAATGCTGCCCAGGGGAAAGCGTCTAGGTCTCAGTTCATGCTTGTCGCCCCCTCAGCCCATCTGTGCAGGATCCAATCCCCGGCTCTGGATAAGGCCCGGGCAGGAGGCAAAAGGAGTCAGGGCAGAGCTCACCTGCTTCTGAGCTCCAGGGAGAACTTGTTTCCTGGCACTTTAAGATAAAAGCTCAAACAAGAACCAAAAGACTTTTTTTTTTCCCATGACACACTGGAGATCTCCCACTTTGGGGCAGATTGAATTAATCTAGTCTGCTCTGCACACAAGCTGAGGCAAACTGTGCTGAATCACATGCAGTTGTATCAGTGGCAGAAGGCATGGCAGCATGCAGAAAATGGCGATGGTGCACTTTTGAAGTAAAGCACCTCTAAGGTGTTTTAGTTGAAACGTGCTGCACCGCCATTTTCTCAGTGGTGACACTCATTTTGCTGCTTATACAACTGGAAGCATCACAGTGCCAGGTATTTTTCATGTGTAAAAATGCCCAGAGTGTTAAGAGCTGTGTGAGTTCACACCAACTACAGCCTCTGAAAGACCAGCTCAGGTTATATCTAGGGAGCATCTCGAAGGGCAGCAGGGCAGGAGATAGAGCGCATCTGCTCTTCTACAAATAAAATTTACCTTGAGATATTCAGAAGCCTTCAAGAGGCTTGGGGGCACAATTTCTAATGCAGTCAGACCCCTTTTGGTAGACATCTTAACCACTTCCAAGTACAAGAGCCTGGGGCCACTTGTGAAGGAGGTGTTTCAACTGCTGGACACACACACACAGCCAAGTCTCATCCCAGATGGGACACTTAACACTCCCAGGGCCTGCAAGGAGCTGGGGCTCCACTCCCCAAGGGGTTTGCCTGACCCAGAGATGATCCATAATCCCTGGCTCTGGGCCCTGCAGCTGTGCTTCCCCTGACGTCCCTACCTAGCAACCAATGAAGCCACCTGTAGCTACCAAAAAAGTTGGCACCTGTGATTAGTTAGTCTGTAAGGCACATCTCTACCCCTGCCTTCTTCAACTCTGTCCCCAGCCAAGGGCTCAAGCCACAATCTTGGCTGCTGAACAAACCCCAGAAGACTGCTAGTGTAGGGGAGTCAACGTCACACACGCACACACACACACACACACCACTCTGCTCTGTAAATGCCATAGCTGGGGACACGGTGACACAGGGCAGAGCAGGGGCTGCAGAAAAAGTGGAAGCAGAGTCTGAACAGATATGCAACAAGCATCTCAGGCTCCTGCCCTGCACTTTGTCCCTGCTCAGCATTAACTAAGGGAAGAAGCTGAGCCCAGTCCAAGCCCCAACCCGCACAGGCCTGCCTGCCCCTCCAGCTCTGCACTGCACAGCTCCAACTCCAGGGGAAGATCCCAAGATAAGGCCCCGACACCCCAACCATCCTGGGACAGGCCTGATGGGAGGGAAACTCCCCTGGAGCCAGCACCCAGGAGTCTGAAGTCAAATCTTTTTAAAATGAAGCCAGGGAGGTCTCCTAGGATCTCTCATTGCCCCACGGACAGGACACACCATGCAGGAACCAAGGAGAGTCATGCAGACGGAACCCGCAGCCCCGCCGAAGGCTTCAGCTTTGAGGCACCAACTTGAACCCAGAGCAGGTTTTGGATACACCACTCCCCTCCTCTTCTTCTCTAAGCTGCATGGCAGAAGCCTGCCAGGGATATGCTGCAGCCTCCCTCCAGCCTGCTGAAGCAGCTGGGACTGATGCAGCTGAGTGCAGATAGGGAGGTGACTAGAGCCCTTCTTACATCTTTCTGGGATGCGGCTGTCTGGTCTGCCCCTTCGCTACAGCAGACAGGACTTTAATGGGCAGGTTTCTCCCAATAAGCAACTTGTTCCCACCATCTCCCCACTGCCCAATCCCTGGCTCTTTGCCCTGCCCAGCCTGAGCTCTCTAGGATCAGGAGATCTCTGGCTGCTCTGGGTGCTGGATTTCCTGCCATGCAATTGCCTGCTGGGGCAGCACTGAGACACTTGCACTCCTCCAATTCTGCCCTTTCCTGAACGAGCCCCAGGCTGACATCGTTTCCCCAGTACAGAGTCTGGACTGGGTCCACCATGTGCTCTGTTGCCTGGGTGACATAACCTACATCAACTCATAACAGGATATTTGAAGAGAGGAATTACCAATGGAATGACCTGGTATAATGATTACGATACCAGTGCCATGTCCATCAAGTGTCCATGTCCCCAACTGCAACCAAGGAAGGGAAGGACGCCGAACGATGGAAGGAGCAATGAATGAACAAGGAAACTAAGAAGTGATTGCAGACAGTCAGATTGCGCCTCCCCCCACCAAAAAAGGAGGAGTTCTGTGAGGGCCAAAAGGCACCCAAAGGACTTGGCACTTCTACATCAGTTCTCAGGTATCTACACCCTCCTGTGACCACAGATCTCATCCACCTGCCCTCCCAGGAGCTGCAACTACTGATTTCATTGATCCATGAGAACTGAGCAAATCTCACGGCAGAGCTAGAGGAAACCCACCCAGGACAGCTCAGCACCACACCTTTGTAGTCGTTGCATGCCCAGAAACCTCCCAGCAGGGGCTCAGCACATGCACTTATTCAGGCAGGCCCTGTCAGTCCAAGACAGTCTGCACCACTCAGAAGCATCTCGATCCTATAAAGAAATCCAAAGGAGACAGGAATTTCTAGAGAAGCATTAAATACAGCCCCCAGAGCCACAGGGACAAGAAAATAAGAGCACTCAGCAATAGAGGAATAACTTCAGTGGATGCAGGGGCTGTACAGAGGAGGAAGAAGGAAGGGAGATACAAGGCAAAAGAAAGGAAGCAGAAGAGCCTGAACAGGTCAGGAGCAGCTGAGAGTGGCTGATGTGACTCAGCATCCCCAGGCCTGAGCTCCGAGCTGTGCCAGGACAGTGCAACCCAGGGGAGCTCCCCCCCAAACCCATCAGATGGACCTTGTCATGAGCAGAGCTCTGGGCATTTCCTCCCTGCTTCAGGATGCACCTGGATCGCCGGGGGAAGTTCCCTCAATAAAATGTCTCCTCTCTCCCAGCACTGCTCACCCACCTGCTCTACCCACCCTGAGATACCCCATGCAAATCCTGCTAGGGGGTCCTTTGTTAAATACTAGCCTATGGACACCCCACTCACAGGCCCAGGGCTGGCAGTGGTGACTATCAGTGTGACAATAATTTGGATTATTAGGGAGCATTAGCTCGGCAGCTAAAACAGAGCTTTAATTTGTGTCTCAGCAAAAAGCTGTTGACCACAAGGCAAGATGCTGTATTAAAATAACCTTGCAAATGCTTAGGCAAGTAATTTCTTTAACAATGGAATAATGTGAAGGATACCTGATTCATTGTGTAAGAAGAACAAGATGCAGCCTGTGGCAGAAAGCCACCTTGTTTCTCCCCAAAATCTCTGCCCTGTGACACTGGGACTAAAATCTCTGAGCTGCAACCATTTGATTAGGATGGGCCCAGCACACAGGGGACCGCACCCTCGGCCTCTCTATTTAGGTAACCTGAGCTGGCTGCATTCCTGAGGCAGGGGGAAACCTGCTCCCTCTGCCTACGTGACTGGCATCTGCTAGCTGGGTGAGGGGCATCTACCTGGGGAGCTGGAATCTGCCTGGTAACAGGTGATGTATTTCAAATTGGTTGGCTGACAGCCAACTGGGGCTGACTTCCACTGGACCAGGTGAATGAGGTCACAGGGGCTATATAGGTTGCGGGGGAGGAGGCTCTCTCTCTTCAGCCATGAGGTGAAGCAGCAGCAAGCAGGGGAGACAGAGAAGCCTTACCATCTGGACCTAGCTCTCTCTCTCACCCCCAGACTCCAGAGGGAAAGCTGGAGAACTCGGGAGAGGGGTCGGCCGAGGATACGGCACCCCTAAGGAGGCATTCGGACCCTGGAAGGTGGTCGGGCACAGGGAGGTGGGTGGCTCAATGCAGGAGTGCCCCCTACTGGCCCGCCACACATGGTGTTAGAGGTGGGATATGAATACCCAGCTGTTTTACTGCGGTGGGATCCCTGCGCCTGCTACACATGGTGGCAGTAGTGGGATCTGAATACCCTGCAGCTTTACAGGCATAATCTGGGAAGAGTAATAGAAACACTAAAATCCCTTGAGCAAACAATTTCTAATTTAGCATCGGGTCGACTGGATAGTGTAGATAGCCAGGATGGCGGAGCAGTACGCCCAAAAGACCGTGCCTGAACTGAAAGAGCTGGCGAAAGAGAGAGGCCTTCATGTGAAGAAAGGGCTAAAGAAGGAGGAACTGATTAACCTTTTGTGTGACAATGACTCAGCCACAGAGCAACCTCCACACACGCCAACTCCTGAGCCCTCCCCAGAATCACAATGCCGCTCGCCAAGTTTGCAGTCCTCAGGGAGATCAACCCCTACGGAGGAGCGCTGGAAGTACCAGATGCGGCTGGAAGCTCAAGAGCGGGAGCGACAGGGCAAGCTCAGGTATGAGCTGGAGCTGAAAAAGATGGAGATGGAGGCCCAGCGGGAGAAGGCAAAGATGGAGATGGAGGCCCAGTGTGAAAAGGCACAGCTGGAGAAGGCAAAGATGGAGATGGAGGCCCAGGATGAGCAAGTGAAGGCTCAGCTGGAGCTGAAAAGGACAGAGCAGGAGGAGAAAAGGACGGAGCAGGAGGTGAAAAGGATGGAGCGGGAGGCCCAGTGTGAAGAGGCCCAGCACAAGCACGCTTGTCTCCATACCTCTGTGAAGCTACGGATCCAAGCTTTATAAAGAGCGGGGGGAAGTGTGGCAGAAAGCCACCTTGTTTCTCCCCAAAATCTCTGCCCTGTGACAGTGACTAAAATCCCTGAGCTGCAACCATTTGATTAGGATGGGCCCAGCACACAGGGGACCACACCCTCGGCCTCTCTTTTTAGGTAACCTGAGCTGGCTGCATTCCTGAGGCAGCCTATGTGACTTCCATCAATTACCTGGGTCGGGGGTTTCTACCTGGGGAGCTGGAATCTGCCTGGTAACAGGTGATGTATTTCAAATTGGTTGGCTGATAGCCAACTGGGGCTAACTTCCACTGGACCAGGTGAATGAGGTCACAGGGGCTATATGGGTTGGGCGGGGAGGAGGCTCTCTCTCTCCAGCCATGAGGTGAAGCAGCAGCCAAGCAGGGGAGACAGAGAAGCCTTACCATCTGGACCTAGCTCTCTCTCACCCCAAGACTCCAGAGAGGAAACTGGAGGACTCTGGAAGATGCTTGTGAGTAAGCTACTCAATCGGATTAGATATTTAGCTGGCAGTTACACAGATGCGTAATCAAAAGGCTACCTCAGCCACACTGTTTGCTCTCTAGGATTTCTAAGATATTGCTCAACCCTGTACCCTAGTTTACCCTACCCCTTGTAATCAATAAAGTTCTCCTTTTTGACTGGTGTGGGAGACTTATTGAGGGGTGGGTCTAAATTATGCCTAAGAGACCCCTTAGGCCTGCGGACTAAGGGAGACTTTACTTTTTGCCCCCTTGACTTGGGGAAGTGCCCCAAGTGCCTGTACTGGGTCAAGTACCCGTCGGACTATTAGGCCTGTGTTTCCCCAAGGACACAGGGCCGAGGCAGTCCCTTCTCGGGGTGGTGGCGGCACGTTACCCCCAGACTAGCAAGTGTGCTCCTGGGCATAACCCTGGGTAGAGGGGTCGGCCTTCTGAGCATAAGGCGCCCCTAGGGAGGCATTCGGAGCCTGCAAGGTGGTTAAAGGGCGCAGGGAGGTGGGCGGCTCAATGCAGAAGCGCCCCCTACTGGCCCCCTCCACACGTGGTGGCAACAGGTGGGATACGAATACCCAGCTGTTTTACCTAGGTGGGATCCCTGCACCCGCCACACAGCCCACCAGCTATCAGCAGGAGATAAAGCAGAAGCAAAGCCTTGGAGAGTCTGCTAGAGTCAGCAGAAAACTAGAGAGAACCAGCAAGTGACCGAGAGTACCCGGATCCATGGCCTTACGCATTCACTCTGAGGAGACAGGTATGTAAATAAAGGAAATATGTAGGCATTTCCATGTTAATGAAGTAAACAGTAAACAGAGGAGGAGCTTGAGATAGGAGCAGAAATGGGTGGAACCAAAGGAGGGACATAGGTGGATTAAGTGTTAATATTTATGAACCAAGGTGTATAAAATGTGAAAGAAGGATTGTTCAATGCAGATCCCCGTTTGTTCTTTTTTGGGACATTTGCCCGAAGTTGTCTCCATTCTGAGTATAGCTGTTGCGAGCAATGTGGGCTGGTGTTTGCTCCCTGCTTGCTCTGGCTCATGAGCAACAGGATCCATGAGCAATTGGATCTCATCTCCCTAATCTTTGGGAGCCGCATGGAGTCGGGGTCTAACAGGAACTGGCTAACTCCTGTCCCACACACCATGAAGATCCTTGTGGCCTTTGGATTCCTGCTCTCTGCCCTGCCTGGTAAGGAAGTTTGGGGGTTGTAAGAAACAAGCAGCAGGGAGGTATGCTCAGCTTTAATCCAAACAGGACAACTGTGGGGAGAGCACAGCCTATAACCGTGTTCCTTCTTCCCAGGTGCCCTCTGCCAGGTGCAGCTGGTGGCATCAGGCCCAGGGGTGGTGAAGCCTGCAGAAACCCTCACTCTGACCTGTGCCACAACTGGTGATTCTGGAAACACCATCTCCAGCAGTTGTTGCTTGTGGGGCTCAGTCCATCAGATCCCGGGCAAAGGCCTGGAGAGGGTTGGACATATAAATAAAGGTGGGAACACAAACTATGCTCCATCCCTGCGAAGCAGGATCTCCCTCCCAGTGGATTGCTCCAGGATCCAGTTGTCCCAGCAGCTGTGCTCACCTACAGCTGCTGACACTGCCACGTATCACTGTGGCAGGGACACAGAGCAGAGCGGGGACAGTGGAACAAGAGGAAGCAGGCACTGAACAGCACAGAGAGAGCAATACAACTCAGAAACAAGCCTCACTGATGGAAACCTGTATGAATGGAGAGGACATTGCCCCCAACTCCTCTTGAAAACA
This sequence comes from Crocodylus siamensis, assembly GCF_052110815.1. NCBI lineage: Eukaryota > Metazoa > Chordata > Crocodylia > Crocodylidae > Crocodylus > Crocodylus siamensis. The sequence continues at coordinate 42,207,869 of NC_143400.1, read as the reverse complement.
GGCTGGGAAGACTGGAGCTGGGATTCACAGCGCTTCCTGGAGCAGAGGAGAACCTGTATGGAGATCTGCTTTCAGTACCTGGCTATAGACTGGATTCGTCAGATACCTGGAAAGGGACTGGACTAGGAAGGAAGGATTTCACTAGTGATGCAGACAGAGTCTAGTCTCAGAAATGTCAAGGGAAGCCACTGTCACCCTTGAGTCTTCCCTCAGCAAATCCTACTTCCAACCAAAAGGAAGAAAACTCCAGGTGATTCATTCCCCTCTGTTCTTGGCAGATGTACACAGCCACATGGTCACAGCAAATTTCTACATTTACTGTGGGAATAGGTCACAGAAAAGAGGACCAACACTGAGGGCATCACTATCTCCAGGTGTTTAGGGGTGGATTTTATAAAGTGGGGACATGAAAAGCCAGCACATAGCACCTCTGTATCCAAACCTTGGCTGTGGTTTTGTACACTCAGGCTCACCAACAGAGCTTGCCTGTGATGAGGGCTACCAAGGCCTGACTGGGAGATCAAGTCACCCTGCTGAAAGAGCTCTCCTGAATCAGGGCCCAACAAGGACTGCAGTAATACTGTCAACCCCTCTGCACTCCATCACATTTATAGGCAAATGCTGGTGCAGGGGAGCCTCATGCAGATGGTTTAGCAGTGATGACATGCAAAAGAGAAGGGGAAAGTTCCTAATAAAGGAGAAAGTCTGACCCACAAATCAAAAAGAGCTGTGCATATATGGCCTACAAGGGCACCGAGAGGAACACATGGCAGGACTGGGCATGATCCTTATCCTGGCAGCTTGCTCAGGTGAGTGCAGGGGATGAGCAGACCCCTTGGGAGGGAAGGGCCTTGGGGAAGGCAGTGAGGGTTTCAGGGTCAGGGCTCCAACCTTGGTTGCAGGAATTGTGGAAGCCAAAGCCCATCCAGGGGCTCACTAGTCCAAGTGTCATCAGCATTACTGAGGACTGAGCATCCAAATCCTTTAGGGCTACTGAGTATCTCAGGCTTGGTCTCTGCTCTTTCCCTTGCTTGGAAGAAAATGGGACAAGAGTGGGTCCCCCCATTACAGGGTGGCAGCAGAGAGGCAAGTGTTCAAAGAGAAAAAGAGTTCAGACACTGCCAGGCAAGAGCAACAGGATGGACCTGGATGCAATTAGGGAAAAGAGCTTTAAGAGGCAGAAATGAACAGAACTTGATTCCCTCTGTTCTCCGTTCTCTGCAGGAGTCAGCTCCCAGATCCAGCTGACCCAGTCTGGACCTGACTTCAAGAAGCCCAGGGAGTCCATAAAAGTGACCTCTAAGACCGCTGGTCACACATTTACTTGCCTTGGCATAAACTGGAAAAGGCAGGCCCCTGGAAAAGGACTCAAGTACATTGGATTTATCAATACTAGTACTGGTGGTACTGGCTATGCTGAGGCTTTCAAAGGACAATTCACCATCACCAGGGACACCTCCATTAGCACGGACTATGTGGAGCTGAACAGCCTGAAGATAGATGACACAGCCATCTATTACTATGCCAGGGACACACCCAGACAAACTGCATTTAGGGCAAGTAAAAAAACTCATAGATTTCATAGACATTAGGGCTGGAAGGGACCTCGGGAGATCATCGAGTCCAGCCCCCTGCCCAAAGGGCAGGAAGTCAGCTGGGGTCATAGGATCCCAGCAAGATAAGCATCCAATTTACTCTTGAAGGTGTTCAATGTAGGTGCTTGAACCACCTCCGCTGGCAGACTGTTCCAGACCTTGGGGGCTCGGACAGTAAAGAAATTCTTCCTTATGTCCAGCCTGAAACGGTCTTGCAGGAGTTTGTGACCGTTCGACCTCGTCATCCCCTTGGGGCGCTCTGGTGAACAAACGTTCCCCCAGATCCTGGTGGTCACCCCTGATAAACTTATAGGTGGCCATCAGATCACCCCTGAGCCTGCGCTTTTCCAGGCTAAAGAGTCCCATGGCTCTCAGCCTGTCATCGTAAGATCTGTTTTCCTGACCTCTGATCATGCGCGTGGCTCTCCTCTGGACTCTCTCAAGCTTCTCCACGTCCTTTTTGAATTGTGGAGCCCAAAACTGGACGCAGTACTCCAGCTGCGGCCTCACCAAGGCCGAGTACAAGGGGAGAATGACGTCCCGGGATTTGCTCGAGAAGCATCTATGGATGCAAGCCAGCATTTTGGTCGCTTTACTAGCCGCAGCATCGCATTGCAGGCTCATGTTCATCTTGTGGTCAATGATGACCCCCAAGTCTCTTTCTTCTGTAGTGCTATCCAACGTAGCACTGCCGAGCCTATAAGGAAGCTGCAGGTTTTTCCTCCCAAGGTGGAGAACCTTGCATTTTTCGGTGTTAAACACCATCAGGTTCTCATCTGCCCATTTGCTGAGCTTGTCCAGGTCAGCCTGGATCACCCGCCTATCTTCTGGCGTGGATGCTTTGCCCCAAAGTTTGGTGTCATCGGTGAACTTGGCCAGTCCACTCCTGACTCCAATGTCCACATCGTTAATGAAGATGTTGAACAGGATGGGTCCCAGGACAGAGCCTTGAGGGACCCCACTGGTCACAGGGCACCACGATGAGTGACTGCCATCGATTACAACCCTCTGGGTCCGACCACGGAGCCAGTTTCCCAGCCAGCGGATCGTGGTGGAGCCAAGGCCACAACTGGGCAGTTTGGCCAAGAGGTGATCATGGGATACCAGATCAAAGGCTTTTTTGAAGTCAAGATATATGACATCAATCTCTTCTCCCTTGTCCAGGTGATAGGTCACCTGGTCATAGAAGGAAATGAGATTGGTCAAACAAGACCTACCCGCAACAAACCCGTGCTGGCTATCCCTTAGGATGTTAGCCTGGGCCAGTCCCTCAAGGATGGCCTCCTTAATAAACTTTTCTAAGATCTTCCCCAGGATAGAAGTCAGGCTAATGGGCCTGTAGTTAGCCGGATCCACTCTCCTCCCTTTCTTGAAGATCGGCACCACATTGGCCTTCTTCCAGTCTTCGGGCACTACACCAGAGCGCCAGGAGTTTTCAAAGATCCGTGCCAGGGGCTGGGCTATGACACTCGCCAGCTCCTTGAGTACCCTGGGGTGCAGATTGTCAGGGCCAGCTGACTTGAAGGTATCCAGCTTCTCAAGGTGTTCCTTCACGAGGTCAGCATTTATCCCCATCACCCAGAGGGTAGGGGATCCCCATCACCCGGATCTCCCTGTCCCATAGCAGGCATGGGCATCCCATGGGACTGATGAAAGACTGACACAAAGTACCTATTTAATAGGTTGGCTTTTTCCTGGGCGTCAGTTGTCAGTTGCCCCATCTGGTTTAGCAGGGGTCCAACATTGCCCTTGCTTTTCCTCCGGCTCCCCACATATCTGAAAAAGGACTTTTTGTTGTCCTTGATGCTTGAAGCTAGTTGGAGTTCAGTTGCAGCCTTGGCTTTCCTGGTTTGCTCCCTGCAGGACCAGACCAGTGCAGAATAATTCTCCTTGGAGGTGAATCCCGTCCTCCATCCTTTGTAGGCTTTCCTTTTTAGCCGCAGGAGGTCCGCTAGGTCCCTGGAGAGCCAGGAGGGCTGCTGTGCCTTCTTGCTGCCTTTCCTCCATGTTGGAATAGATTTAGTTTGTGCATTGAGGATCGCTTCCTTGAGAAGCAACCACTCTTCTTGAACTCCATCTCCCTGGGGTCATGGTCCCTGAGGGCCTGACTGACAAGCCTCTTGAGCTTGTCAAAGTCGGCTTTTCTGAAGTCAAGGACTTTTGTGTTGCTGACTGACTTGCCAGCTTTACGGTGGATGGTAAAGGTGATCAGCTCGTGGTCACTGTCACCCAGCTTCCCATCAATCACTAGGTCGCCGATTAGGTCGTCCCCCGTAGCCAGTACCAGGTCGAGCAGCGCTTTGCCTCTCGTTGGCCCATAGACTTCTTGAGTCAGGTAGAGGTCATCCACGCACGAGAGAAAGCTTTGCGACTGCTCGGATTTTGCTGAGTGATCTTCCCAGGAGATGTCCAGGTAATTGAAGTCCCCCATGACAACCAAGGTCCTGGAGCAAGCGGCCTCAGTCAGTTCCCGGGCAAACTCCTGGTCAAGCTCAGGACTTTGAGTGAGAGGTCTGTAGTAGACTCCCACCATTGTGTCCCCTGTGCCGTTTTTCCCACCAATTTTTACCCAGAGGGTCTCTAGCTGTCCATGCCGGTCGCCAACATCAGCTTGCAGGGACATGTAGCTTTCCTTCACATAGAGAGCTACACCCCCGCCCCTTTTGTCAACACGATCCCTCCTGTACAGGGTATAGCCCTCTATACCCGTGGTCCAGTCATGGGTGGAGTCCCACCAGGTCTCCGTTATCCCAATGACATCATAATTCTTTGCACTGAGCAGGAGGACAAGCTCCTCCTGCTTGTTACTCAGGCTCCTGGCATTAGTGTACAGGCAGGCAAGTGTGCCCTTAGGGGCTCTTGCCTTGCCCACAGATTGTGAAAGACTTTGGGTCTCCTGGTGATACTGGGGCCCTTGATCACCCATATGACTATACACCAAGTGGAGGAAACTTAGGGTCCTTTCCTCCTAAGGTTTTGGGTGACCCAGAACCCCAGTTCCAGTGTGACCCAAGGGGATTTTGGTTCCTTTCTCCACCCCAGAACTCTGTTCCCATGCTTGGGGAGCTGCAGATAAGCCAAAGCCTTTGAGAAGGTGGATCATCCAGAAAGGAAAGTGCGTGCACCTGAGGTGTCTCACAGGATTGGAGGTAGGTTATGGCACATTCAGCTCTCCCAGAAGGATCCTGGCTGAGGCCAGCAACTGCTGTTGGAGGTGTGCAGGTAAGGGAGTAGGTTAGCCTTGCCCCTTGCTAGGACAGGATCAAGGCCCATTTTGAGAACCGGTGGCCCAGGAGTATCAGGCTGTGAGTAGGTCCCAGTGATGAGCCCAGAGCCTAGCAAAAGGCTGAGACCCAGACCAGAAGGTTCAAGAGCCCAGGGGAAGGTTGAACTGGGCTGGAGGGTCCCCGAGCCCAGAGTGGGCCAAGCTGGACTAGAGGGTCCAAGAGCCCAGAGTAGGGGCTGCACATGGGATGGGGGATCCGAGTGCTCAAGGGCACTCAAGTGTATATTCAGTTACATCAATGAGAGAGGACACCCATGAGGTTTGGGGCACAGTATAGGTGAGGTGACAGGATCCAAAAAGTTGGCCCTTAAGGCTTTTGGTGTCATACAGGAGCCTATGTAGGCTGAAAGAGACTTACCAAGCCTGAGGGCTGGATTGAGGTTAGAGGGGTCTCGGGAGGGAGCCAGTGGGGACTTATTGGGAGTAGGCTCATTTTAAAGCCTGTTCGCAGCCGCCCCAAATCAGTACCATTAAGCACGAGGCAGGGCAGATGAGTAAGGTAGGAGAGTGGCATTAGATTGTGAGTCAGGCAGGAGCAGCGAGGCCACCAGCGGGCATCGTGGCCACCCCAGTAACAATGAGCTGTCACAGGTAGGAAGGGACACGTGGCTGCAGGGAAGCACCAGCACTAAGCACTGGTGCAAGAGTGACCTGGAGCCTGTGGTGCACAGATGTGAGGTGGCGTGAGCAGTGCCAGGAGCGATGGGCACACTGCAGTGCTAGGGCACAGGGCAGGCGGGAGGGAGCAGGGAGGTGGTGGAGAATCTCAGCGCTGGGTGTGGGGCTCGGGTCTCAGCGCGGGGGCTCGGCTCCATCATGAGGCTCTGCACTCTCTCAGGGAGCTCAGATGCTGGTCACTCCTTGAGAGCAGAGGATGCTGGAAAGAGCTGAAGTAAAGGGACAGAGAGGAACAGGACATCCTTACTACTATGAACAGATGTTTTTGAGTTTACTTTAGTGACTATGCAGCATGTCCTCCCAAGGATACGAGAAGTTGCATTGCCCCACCAGGGAGCACCCTGAACAATTCCCAAATCACAGACCAGTTCCAGAGGAGGTCTCCCTTCATCTGTGGTGGAGATTTTGACCCATCTCAGCCATCCTCCTAAGGGACACCCATCCCCTGCTAAGGGGAATCCATCTGGAATTTTAATTGGGGAATAGAAAGGGATGGAAGACACAGTAGTAGGATAGAAAGAGACACAAAATGGGAGGGCTTTTTGGAGGAGTTTTTGAGATGCAGAAGGAGAGATACAGGCCTATGCAGATGGTCAATGAACAGATCAATGCCTTAACATTAAACAAGCACCCAGATAAAACACCTATAGCAAGTGTCCTTAAGACACATTAATAAGATGTTGGTTATTCTCTGGCCACCTCTCTCACTTTTTTCCTGCCCTTCCTTTCACATGACAACATTTCCAAAGTGAAAACAACAAAAAGTAAAGTAGAAAGGGGACAAACCCACTGCTTCTGACAGATGTGTGCAGCCATGCAGTGGCAACAAGTTTAATCATAGATTCATACAAAGTTAGAGTTGGGGGGACCTCAGGAGGTCACGTCTAGTCCAACCCGTGGCTCAAAGCAGGACCAGCCCCAACTAGATCGTTCCATCCAGGGTTTTGTCAAGTCATGCCTTAAAAATTGCCAAGGATGGAGAGTCCACAACTTCTCTGGATAACCTGTTCCAGTGCTTCACCGCATTCCTAGTGAGCAAGTTCTTCCTAATATCCAACCTAAACCTGCCTTGCTGCAACTTGAGCCCCTTGCTGCTCGTTCTGTCACCACTGGGAACAGTCCAGCTCCGTCCTCCATGGATCCACCGTGCCCAGGGGTGAAGGCCCTTATCAAACCCCTAGAGTCTTCATCTCGGGACTACATAAACCCACTTCCCTCAGACTCTCCTCAGAAGTCAAGTGTCCCAGCCCTCAAACCATTTTCATTGCTCTCTGCTGGACTTTCCAACTTGTCCACATCCTTTCTGTAGTGGGGGGCCCAAAACTGGACACAGGACTCCAGATGTGGCCCCACCAGTGCAGACTAGAATGGCTAATGATTGAGCCATTCACCTTCTTGGCAACAAGGACACACTGTTCACTCATATCCAGCTTAATGTCCACTGTAATTCCCAGGTCCTTTTCTGCAGAGCAGTGTCAGTCCCCAGGCTGTACCGATGCAAAAAAAGTTTCCACATTTAAAAGTGACCAAAGTGTCAGAGAAACAATTAACACTGAGGAGTTCACAGTTTTCAGCCACAGATGGCTGAGATTTGCAAAGTAGAGGTCTCTAAACCCAAATCCCTTTTCCATGTGTCACACCTATTGCATCCATCACGCTACTGAAATTCACCTGTACATTTGACCTGTAGAGAGGGCTCCACTTCACCGATTCCTAGAGTTCACCTCATCACAGCTGCCCTCTTAGTCTTTTCAATTCTCTTATTTTATGTCTTGCCTCAGGCCAAAGTATCCAAAGCAGTGCCAAACTCCATGAACCAAGCAGCGCTCACGTGTTCAGCTCTGCGTGGTGCTACCACTGGCAGGCATCCTACCTCCCAGACTCTTCAGTTTTGGGCTGCAGACACTCCCAAACCCATGGCAGACATCATATATGCAGGACGCAAGCCCAGATACTCATCAGCCATAGTCCACCCCCCTCCCTCAGCTATGCAGTGCCCCTCACTCCCAACCCACAGCTCCCCAACCCTGATAGTGCCCCTCACTCCTGACATGCAGCCCTTCAGGGCAAGCTGGTGGCCCTCATTCATGACCCAAAGTCCCCTGACCCTGCCAGTGCCCATCACTCTTGACCCACAGCCCTCTCCCCCCCAGCTCTTCTGGTGAGGACCCCCAGCTCCCCCATTCTGCCCAGGCCAGAGAGCAGCAGTTGCAGTGGCACCAGCTCATGTGGGCTGTGGCAGAACAAGTCTTGCTGTGCTTTGGGCTGGAGGCATAAGGAGGAGGGCCTGTGACACTCCCCGGCCTAGGGGGCTCCTGTGGCACCCCAGATGGCTTGGCTGCCTCCCCCTGCCAGATAGACAGCATCTCACAGCCTCCTGACCCCTGTGACCATGGGCCCCAGGTCCCCACCACCTGCCCTCCCTCATATACTTCCCCCACTGGAGGTGCAGGTGCCTTGCCCTCACCCTCAACTTAGAGCTGTGCAGATCCTCAAGCTCCAGGTGTCACAGGGGTCCATAGACAGCATCTCACAGCCTCCTGACCCCTTTGACCATGGGCACTCAGGTCCCCACCACCTTCAAAGCCCTCCCTCCTATACTTCCCCCACTGGAGGTGCAGGTGCCTTGCCCTCACCCTCAACTTAGAGCTGTGCAGATCCTCAAGCTCCAGGTGTCACAGGGGGAGGCATCTCCACCACCACAAGCAGCAGCTGCTCTGGCTGAGCTCTGGGACCTGACTGGAAGAGCTGTGATTGCCCAATAAAGCAGGGAAAGCTCAGAGCCCATCACAGCCTGGAGCAGCGTGGGGGAAGGGCTCCACTGGCACCCCTACCTTTTGTCTAACTCCGGGCCCCCAACACCCTTATACTCACAAACAGCTTCATCCTGATGCACCATCACTGGCCCCTTCAGCTCCACCTGCAAGATGATTCCCAGCCTCCAGCAGGCACCATGAGGCACAGCACACTGTGCTCACACATGACAACTTGGCTTTCCACAGCCAGGACTGCCTCCAAATGGCAGGCACAGCTCTGCGCTCTACATGCCCCAGGAGATGAGCACTGCATGAGCCACCTGGCAGAGGGACTGGGAGAAAAAATGCACCCCCAACTCCACAACATCACCTGATTTCTGGGCACAATTAGAAGCAAAACAAGGAAAGGAGCTAGGCCAGACACTTAAAATGAGTGCTGAGTCTGCTGGAGCAGCTGGTGCTGATGGGCAGGGGACTGCAGGTCTGGGAGATACTTAGGCCCAGCTGAGACATCACCTGGATGGCCCAGGCAGGACTGGGGTGCCTAAGGGGCTCTGGAGGTCTGAACCCCCCTCTTTGAGCATCACAGCAGCCTTGCTGATATCAATGGCTTTGCATCAGAGGGAGTGTATCGATCTCCCTTGTGCACACGTGCAAACCTACCCACTGTCACACACTGGAGCCTGGGCAGAGACAGAAGGTGCATCTGTGATCAGCAGTGGGGAACAGGACAATGCTCAGACTCAATGTTCAATCCAATCCTCATCCTTTCTTACTCAATCAAGGCTGCACCTGGGGAGACTCCCTACAGCCTCTGGCTCTGGGCAGGGCACACCACATCTCACACCCTCTCCTCAGAATAGCAGGGGAAATGGGGCTGGGATCCACACCGTCTCCTCTTCTAGCAGCTGCCCAACCCCAGTGGAGCCAGTTCCCAATGGGGCAGGATCTGAGTTGCTGAAGTGCTGGCAACAGTTCACAGTGAAAACCCTGCTCCCAGCCCCATGTCACTGCAAAGCTTCAGATGGGCCCAAACCAGGTACTGCCCAACCTGGGCTGAGCATATCTGAGCCACAAAGGCCGGGCACACAGTCCAGGCAGGAGTGATCCTGGATCCATGGAGCTCCCCTGGGAGCTGGGAGGGAGTCTCAGACCAGGAGACACCACCCGCCTTGTCTCAAGGTCCCAACCTGGCGCTGGGGTTTTGGGGGTTGGGAACCCTCTGACTGGAGTCCTTTAAACTTGGGTGGGAGGGGGAGCTGGAGCCCACGTCTCCAGGGAGCATCTGCAGGACTCTCAGAGAAGGTCAGTCCCTGGCTAAACCAATGGGACCCAGGGGAGAACAAGCCATTTCAGAAAGGAGTGTGCACCCTGCTTACATGGAGCAGAGCATGCAAATAGCCCCCAGCTTTTTCTGACAAATGTCTGAGGGCTCCCACCTGCTCCTGCAGCTCCCGGCATGAAAACCCCACTCTGGACAGCCCCAGTGTCCTGGCCGCATAGGTCTGACCCTAAGAAGAGCTCCCTCCAGAGCTGGGAACATGACCCCCGGCTACTTTTGCTCTTGCACTTGTAGCCTTCTGAGGTTGGCCGTCCCCTTCAGGGCACCAGACAGACAAGCCCCCAGTTTGGTCTCAGTCTCACAGGCTGCCAGCAGGGATTTCATGTTTCTTTCATTGCAGGTGTCCTCCATGAGATCCAGCTGGTGGAGTCTGGAGGGGCGGTGAGGAAGCCTGGGGACTCTCTGCACCTCTCCTGCAAAGCCTCAGGGTTCACCTTCAGTGACATCTGGATGGCCTGGGCCAAGCAGCCCCCTGGGAAGGGGCTGCATTGGGTTGAGGAAATCACTGGGAACTCAAATACCATCAACTATGCACCAGCAGTGAAAGGGAGATTCACCATCTCCACAGACAGCACCCAAAACCTGCTGTTCCCGCAGATGAGCAGCCGGAGCCCCGAGGACACTGCCCGGTATTACTGGGCAAGCTACACAGCAAGAGAAAGCCCCTCTGAGCCCAGGCAAAAAGCTGTCAGGGCCATTTCACAGCCTGGTCCAGCAGGTGGTGATGACAGGACATGCTTTGTAGCAGGGGAAAGGACAGGGCAGGGCCCTGGAAATCTCTGTCTTCTTCAGTCTCTGCTGTTTGCTGCTGCTGCCCACCCGGAGCGCGCACGCTGGGCATCCCAGGGGCAGCGGTGGCAGACACTGCCTGGCGCGGCAAGCGTGGGGGCCAGAACTGCTGCTGCCACCATGCACAACACTGACGGGTGAGCCCGGAGCCAGCCCAGGGCCCAGTCTGGCTGCGGGCTGAGGGGGTTACAATCTGGCACTGAGCGCAGGGAAAAGAGGAAAAGCGCCCTGTGCTACAGCCACTCACAGCCCTCTGGCAGCTGCCTGTGCCTGCGCAGGACAGTCCAGCAAGGATGCAGCAGGAAGTGGCGACTACCAAGTGGGGGAAGGGCCGCTCCCCCCCACGCTCAGCACCAGCTCATTCCCTGCCAGCGAGCAGGGGTGGGGGCTGCATGCGGCCTCCCACCTGTACCACAGGGCTGCACAGCTCTGGGAGTGAGCAGGTGCACGGGGCCCACACGGGTGTCCCGGGGCCAGAGCAGGGCAGCAGGAGTGCGGGGTCCCAGCCATCGGGGCTCTATGGAGCTGGGTCAGCTCCCCCCTCGCCCTGCTGGTGCAGCCCAGCGCGGCTCCACAGACCCCTGCCAGCCTGTGCCCTACTCTGGGCCCACCAGTGCTGGCCCCAAGACACTGGTGCCAAGACCTTGACCAGGGGGCAGGGCACCTGTCCAGGGGCAGGGCTACCTAGGCAGCCCTGACAGCCTGCCAAAACAGGGTAAGCTGCCCTTCTCTGGGAATAATTGCCCACCCCTGTGCTAAGTGCACCTGGGGAAGTGATTAAGGCCCATATTAACCCTCCCTGCCCTCTGCCCTGCCCCTTCCCTACCCCAGCCGGACCTGGATGGGGCAGGTTTCTCCATTCCAGCTGTTCCTCACAGGCACATCTTGAATGTCCAGCAAGGATCCCCCATCTCTCAGCCCTGCTCAGCACAGACTAAGCGCAGTGATGTCAAAGGAGCCTGTCAGCAGCATCACAAGCCACTTTCTGTAGTGAGAGTGAGACCCCATCTCTGAGCAGAGGGGCAGGAGGGGACATGTCCACTGTGTGTGCCTTGGGATGAGGGAGCCTGAGCCAGGCTGAGCACTTAAGGGAGCAGGAAAGTATGGATGCATAGCCAGGTGGCCTCCCTGCACACAGGGACCCCCGCATACATACACACATGCACACATGTGCACATGCTCCATGCCACCCCAGCCAATGGGGCAGTTCAGCCTGCAAAGCTCCTGCCCCCACCGCCCCTTTCCATCCCATGCTCTAGCCTAGCCAGTCCTGGCCCGGGGGCGCCCCCCATCACGGAGCCAGCACCAGCCCTTGCCATGCTCTCCCACACTCTATCACACTGACATGCACATTTCTGGGCTTTGGGCATGGGCTGGCGGGGTCTCGCTGGTGCCAGGTTGTGGCCCCTGCTCTGGAAGAAGTGTCTCCCTGTGGGGCAATCCCAGCCCCACTGGACTCTAGCCCAGCCCCAAGTCTTCATCCCCAATTGCCTGGCTCCTTCTGCCCAGCTGGATCTGCCCATTCCCTGCCCTGCAGCTGTAGCTCTGTCCCCAGCTCATGGTCCAGAAATCACAGAGCCCCTCTGTCCTGCCCTGTGGCCCAGGGGAAAGGAGGACCCTGCAGCTCAGGGCAGGAAGGGTTGGAGCTGAAGTTTCCCGCAGAGCAGGAGCTGCCCACACTTACGCTGATCCCAGCACAGGGGCACCAGGCTGGGAAACCTCTGGCCCTGGGGGAAGCTCAGGGCACCAGGGTATGACCCTCCTGAGGAAAGTCCCTGCAGCAGATACTTAAGCAAGACCAACCCATCACAATCAGGCCTTGGGAACTCCACATGGGGGACTGAGGTCACTCCTTTGCCCAAACCAGGGGGGTAACAGGGGCTCAAAGGAGGAGAGGGAGAAGGGACCATGACCCAGAATAAGAGATGCGACTCAGGGCAAGAGGCCCCTGGGGTCACATGTCAACTCCACCAGCCCCTGGAGGCAGCAGCAGGATGGCCTGGAGCCCTGGGGCCAGAGCAGGGCTCAGCAAGGGGCTGCCACTAACAGGGCTGAAGGGTTTGCTCTGCAGCAGCCAGTCAGCAGCTGGGCCCTTGCACCAGAAGGGTGAAGGAGGAGCAGGGAGGAAAACCACAAGTACATGCACACACAGACACACACACAGACATGCCTCTCACTATCTGTCCCAGGCCAGGCCCCGGCACACGCCCTCTATGCAAATCCCAACCCAGCTCCTTGCTCAAGTAGCTGCCCTGGGGTGCTCAGAGCCACTGCCCCCAGGAGCTGAGCTTCCCTCCCAGGCTCTGGGCTCCCCTCCTGCAACACCATGACAGCCCTGCTCTGTCCCCTGCTCCTCCTGGCCCTGGTCCCAGGTGAGTGCTGGGGGAGCTGCACTAAGTGGCAGAAGTTGGGGAGGTTTTGTCAGGGTGGATGCTGACTGATCCCTGCTTTTTTCAGGCATCCAGTCCCAGCTCCAGCTCCAGGAGTCTGGCCCAGGAGTGGTGAAGCCTGGGGAGACCCTCAGCCTGACCTGCACCATCACTGGTGGCTCTGTCAGTAGCAGTTACTGGTGGAGCTGGATCCGGCAGCCTCCTGGGAAAGCGCTGGAATGGATGGGGTACATAGTTGGAAGCAGTGGTAGCACAGGCTACACCCCGTCCCTCCAGAGCCGCATCACCATTTCCAAGGACAACGCCAAGAACCAGTTCTCCCTGCAGCTGCGCTCCCTGACAGCCGCAGACACCGCCACGTATTACTGTGCCAGAGACACAGTGACACAGAGCAGAGCAGAGGCTGCACAAAAAGGGGAAGCCTGTTCTTCATAGTGTAGCAAAATAAAAAAAGGCTCAGACAAGGACATTCCCACCTGAAAACCTCACACTCATGGAGCGAAACTCCCGCAGGATCAGCTGTGGCCATCTGAGCGTTCCTACATTTGGACCCATAAAATCCCAGAAAGGACAGGCCTGAGAGCGTCACCAGGCATTTGACAGACAGATGTTAGCAAGCAGTACCAGTCTCAAGGAGGCTTCATCACAGAGCTTTTGGGGACACTGTCAGAAGGAGTAGCCATGGCAGTGGGGCTCGTCACTCCCTTGGGCACTTGGGCAGGCAGGGCTGGGCATTGCCCAAAGGGCCATCAGCAAAATACTCCTGGATTCAAAACACACTCTCCTGCAAAGCATTTCCAAAAGGCTTGAGGGGAAGTACCCAGGCTCCTTTCTCCCACTGCTGTTTTTCCGGCAGTGTGAGGACTCCTAACTACCCTTGGCTCCCATAGCACTCGTCTTCATGGCCAGCAGAGAAGACAAAGATGTCCACTTCCTCAAGTCTTCCTGGGTGCTGACATCCTCCGCAGTCACACAGGACTTTCCTTCCTGCTTCTGTATTTCATCAGACATTTCAAACCACCTTGGGAATGCTTGCCACATACATCCCAAAGGTTGTTATGAAACTGGGGTGTCCAAAACCACTTTGGCATCTTGGAAGATCATCTTTTTCCTGAACTAAATTGACTGTCAGGTGGAAACCTCTGCAGGGATCATTCCCACGGGGACACCTGGACAATGACAGCTCCCTGCACAGACAGAGCTCTGCAGCTTCTTCCAGCCTGGTGCCTCCCCTGGCCCCAGCTCCTTCTGATGCCCCAGGCCCTGGGCACCTGCAGGGCAGAGATAGCTCTATCCCCACACAGCACCACCCTTGCACCCAGATGGCAATGAGGGAAGAGCCCAAACCTGTCACCAGGTAAAACAGCAGGAGGCAGGGATGTGCCCACCACCAGCCAAGCCTGGCACCTGAGAGCAGGCCCACGCCACCCCTCCCATGGGCAGGGCCCAGCTGCAACAAGAGGGGCTCTTGCATCTCCAGCACCCCCATGGACAGGATTGCTCCAGAAACCACCCAAGTCTCAGCTTTCCCAGCAGCCAGGAGACATTAGGCACAGCTGGCACTGCATGGAGCTGGGCTCCCCAGGCCTCCGACCTCTTGCCAAACCCTAAGTGTGCACTGTGACAGGCCAGTAGGGAGCGCTCCTGCGTTGAGCCACCCACCTCCCTGTGCCCCACCACCTTCCAGGCTCTGAATGCCTCCCTAGGGGCGCCTTATGCTCGGCCGACCCCTCTCCCGGAGCACACTCGCTAGTCTGGGGGTAACGTCACAGCCACCACCCCGAGAAGGGACTGTCTCAGCCCTGTGTCCTCAGGGAAACACAGGCCTAATAGTCATACGGGTACTCAACCTGGTACAGGCACTTGGGGCACTTCCCCAAGTCAGGGGCAAAAAGTGAAGTCTCCCTTAGTCCGCAGACCTAAGGGGTCTCTTAGGCATAATTTAGACCCACCCCTCAATAAGTCTCCCACACCAGTCACAAAGGAGAACTTTATTGATTACAAGGGGTAGGGGAAACTAGGGTACAGGATTGAGCAATATCTTAGAAATCCTAAAGAGCAAACCGTGTGGCTGAGGTAGCCTTTTGATTATGCATCCCTGTTAATGCCAGCTAAATATTTAATCAGATTGAGTAGCTTACTCACAAGCATCTTCCAAAGGCAGGTGAAGTTTCCCTTTAGGGGCAGGCAGTTCCTTGCTCATGAGTTTTGGGGTGAGAGAGAGCTAGTTTCAGATGGTAAGGCTTCTCTATGTCCCCTACATGGCTGCTGTTTCACCTCATGGCCGAAGAGAGAGAGAGCCCCTCCTTCCCCCCCCCAACTTATATAGCCCCTGTGACCTCATTCACCTGGTCCAGTGGAGGTCAGCCCCAGCTGGCTGTCAGCCAACCAATTTGAAATACATCACCTGTTACCGGGCAGATTCCAGCTCCCCAGGTAGAAACCCCTCACCCAGGTAATTGATGCAAGTCACATAGGCAGAGGGAGCAGGTTTCCCCCTCCCTCAGGGATGCAGCCAGCTCAGGTTACCTAAAGAGACAGGCTGAGGTGGGAATCCTCTGTGCTGGCCCATCTTGATCACATTGTTGCCAGGCAGAGATTTTGGGGAGAAACCAAGGTGGCTTTGTGCCACATGCACCACTGTGACTGCCTGCACCTAGCAAACCAAGCCCTGACTCTCTGCTCCTCTGCAGCCCCCAGGGACAAGGCAGCTTCCCCCTGACCTCAGACACCTCTACCCCAGGAAGCACCAGTCTGCCAAGGGTGGGGACAGGTCCCTTCAGCAAAAGGGCAATCAGGCCCCCATGTCCTGGCGTGGGAGTTGCACAGAGGTGGGATAGGAGGGCCCATCACCTGCTTTCTGCACTCAGCACAGCTGATCCCCATCACAGGAAAGAGCAGCAGGGGCTGGGCTAAGTCAGGGGAGATGCAAATCAGGGGCAGGCTGCCATGCCAAAATTGCTCCGTCCTGCTGCCCAGGCAGCCCCTGAGTGAACAAGCAATAGCCACTCGGGTCTGTGCCATGAGTTACCAACACCCACGAGTTTTCCCCATAACCAAAGATGGGACTTAGGCTGCAACTCCTTGCCCTGGCAGCAGCTCCACAAGGTATTTCATCCTCCCACAAGACATGCAGAGGAAGGGGAGGGCTGCACAGCTGCTGCCTGGTAATAGTTACTCTTGTATCCTACCCTGTTTTCCAGGGGCCTGTTTCCAGGTGCAGCTGGGGGAGTCTGCAGGGGACATGAGGAAGCTTCAAGACTCTGCACGTCTCCTGCAAATCCTCTCAGTTTACCTTCATGGACTACTACATGGTCTAAATCCAGCAGGCTCCTGGAAAGGGGCTGGGCTGGATGGCTGAGATAAGGGATACTAGATCCAACTAGTGATAATCCTTGGCTGTCAAAGGGTGAATTACCATGTGCCAGGATCACTCCCAGAGCCTGCTACACCTGCACGTGAGCAACCTGAAAGCTGCAGATGTGATCAGGTATAACTGTGACAGACTGAAAGGGATCTCAACCCTAGTAAAGCAATATAAAGGCACAGCTCAAAACCGCCCTTCTGAGGTGCTAGGTCGGGGCAGCCACCCCCCACCTGCCACAGCACAGCCCTGCACAGAGGCAGGAGGGCATGAGCCTGCAGGGGGAACAGTCCACACTTACAAGACTCCTTTCAACTCCACCTGCCCTAGCAAAAGCTGCCCCCAATCCCAGCTCTACAAATATTGCTCCAGTGCCCAGAAAATACCGGGCACATCCCTTTTGGCTATTCAGCAGAGGACAGCTTATTGGAGGAAGCAGTGGATTCAGCTGCCTTCCGCACATGGAAAAACCCAGCATGGTCCCATCACTGGGCCCAGCATCATGTGCAATCATGTCTTCTCACATGGTGAAATCTTTGTATCCAACCAAGGGCTGGTCTCTATGAAAGCAATGATGATATGATGCAGCCTTTGCTGGTGTCCCTGCACACCTTTCTGCCCCAGCCCAACACCCAGCCCTGCTGCTTCCACTCTGCACACATAGTCTTACCAGCCCACACTCAGGTCTCTGCAGGCTGAGGCAATCCCCACTTCCAGCACTTGCTACAAGCCCCTCAGACAGCCCTGAGCTCACCTGCAGGACTCATGTCCTCCCAAGGGACTTAGCTTCCCCCACATTGCCGCTGTGACCAAGGACCCTTCTCCCTCCAGGCCAGACTCCCGAGTGGTTCAAACACATTGTGGGGTCCAGGCGGCAGGGCAGCCCCTCCTGGGGGTGAGTAACTTCTGAGCCATGCTCTGCCCCCTGCTCCTCTTGGCCCTGGCTCCATGGGAGTGCCTCGGGAGACTGTGGGAGGTGCAGCTGAGAAGGGTACATGTGGGGCCAGTCCCCACTGATTCTTGTGTGTTCTAGGTGTCCAGTCCCAATTCCAGCTCCTGCAGTCTGGCCCACGGGTGGTGAAGCCTGGGGAGACCCTCAGCCTGACCTGCACCGTCACTGGTGGCACTGTCACAAGCAGTTACGGTGGATCTGGATCCTGCAGGCTCCTGGCAAAGGGCTGCAGTGCATGGGAGCATGGAGTGGTAGCACATATGACAACACAGCTTTCCAGAACAAAATCACCATCTCCAGGGACTCTTCCAACAGCAAATACTACCTGCAGCTCAGCTCCCTGACAGCTACAGGCACCACCACGTATTACTGTGCCAGGGGTGGCACAGTGACACAGAGCAGGGCAGGGGCTGCACAAAAAGATGAAGTGGATTCTTGACAGGCAGCCCTGCAAGTGTCCCTTCTGAGACAGAGACAGGAACAGACAGAGACAGAGAGAGACACGCAAGAAATACATGACCAAGAGCAAGCCAAGGCTGGTTCTCCCCAGGAGCTCCACACTGCTGTGGGGATTCACAACCAGACCCAGGCTGGGAGTGGTGAGTGTCTATTCCCAGGCCAGATCCACTGCACGCCCTGCCTGGCCTGAGCCCCCAGGCCCTCCCTTAGTGAGAAGGGGACTGAGCACTTCCAGTCTGGCACCCCTGACATACACATGGCACCAGCAGGGACATCACACACACAAAGCAGTGACATGTACATGCAAACATATATGTGTGCATGTGAACACTAAGAAATGCAAGAATAACTTTAGTCCACCCCATGACAGCCCAGCACTACAGAGAAGAGAGAGAGAAGGAGTCAATGAACCCAGAGCCTGGCAGGGGGCAGGGACTGCAGAGTAACCCCCAGTCCCTCGCAGGCAGCACTGACCCTGCTCTACAACCTCCCTCCCCTCTTTCAGCCTAGACAGCTGCTGATCCTGTTGTCATCCTTCTTACTGTCTCAGGGTCCAGTTGTGTCTTTATCCCATTCGTTTTCCCTGTCCACTTCCCTTCCCAGGGCAACTTTGAACAGCCTGTGCCATGGAGATGTGGCACATGCGTCACAGACCCAATCTTTGCTTCACTTTGGCCTCCTTCTTCTCCCAGGATCTCCTTCCACTCAGCTCAGGGTCAAACTCCATCCCAAGGATCTGGACTCCCTCACAGGGGACTGAGATCCCCAGGGACTCCAGGTCCCCAAGCTCACCCATGACCAGGCAGGTGCTCTTGCTCACATCAAGCTTTGCCCCTGCTGCTGCCTCATAGATCCATGTGTGCCAAAGTGCTCTCTACAGCACACTTATTCTGGCACAGGACATTTTGGTCATCTATGTAGGCCAGGACCTTGGTCTCTTCCTTGCTTTCTCTGGGAATCAGGACTTCATGCATCCCAGGGTCCTGCTTGATGTGCAAGACCAGGGGTTCAATGGCACAGAGAAAAAGGATCGGGGAGAGCAGACAGCCCTGGCAAACCTCTGACTCTATTACCATCAGCCATCTGTCCTGCTCCAGCTGGAGCACATCCCTCAGTTGCAGTAGTGCTCCATGGATCTCGCATCCTGATACCAGACATCACTGGTACTCATGGCTGATTGAACCTAGGACAGATATAATTTGCTCAGCCAAGAATTTGGCCAGCAGCTTATAGTCAAAATTCAGGAGGGGGATTGGCCACCAGTTCTTCAAATCTTCCCTCAGGCCCTTCTGTGCAAGATGATCATGAGGCTCTGGTCCATTCAAGGAATCACCCAGCATTGCTGACCGGGGCAGTGCATTTCCTGCCTGAGTCCCACATCCCTGAGCACCTCCTTCTCATCTGCACTGAGCTCTCTTGGGTGAGAAGCAGTGTAGGAGGAGCCATCCCCTGAGGCTGCTCCAACCCCACTTGTCCTTGCAGCAAAGTGCGCTGAGCTGCACTGAGCCAGAGCCTCCTGGCAGCTCCTGTACTTCCTGGGCCTAACCATATACAAATCCCTCCCCCACGCCCCCAAACACATCCCAATCTCTCATTATCAACCCCTGGATCCAAGCAGCTGAGTGAACCCCCCAGTCACAAACACCATGTATCTGCTCCTTGTTGTCCTCTCGCTCCTGGCTCTGCCCTTAGGTCAGTGCTTGCCCCCTCCATAACCCCAAGGGCCCCATCATGGCTGGGCTAAGCCCCAGGACAGGTTTCCCCTGCCAACAGTGGGCAGCACTGGGTGGGATGTCTCATGGACCAGCTATTTCAGGGGCTGACCTGCTCCATGCATCCTTTGCAGGGGACATCTCTGAGGTGTGGCTGGATCAGTGGGGAACTGAGCTGGTGAAGCCCACAGAGTCTGCCTCACTCATGGGTGTTGTCTATGGCCCTCCCCTTTGGGATCATGCTTGGAGCTGGGTCTCACAGCCTCCTGGGAAGGCCCTGGAGTGGCTGGGGCTTATCCAAGGGAATACAAACCTGCAGAACAATTCAGTCTTCAGGAACTGAATCACAGTCACCAAGGAATCACAGATCTAGGAACCAGGTGTACTTGCTACTGAACAGCATGGGGGCAGCTGACAGGGACACCTACTACTGCGCCAGGGGAGCACAATGACACAGGGCAATGGGGTGTCCTTTAAAAATCCCTCCTGTCCCGAGCAAGAGCACGTTTTGACACTGACCCAGCACTACATCATCTGCAGCAGGATGTGCATGGAAGGGCCTTGCCTTTCAGACAAACCCACCCCCTGTCATGTTTGTCAGGGTTGGGCACTGCTGCCCAGCACTTTGGGTGAGATGGAGCAATTTAGGAGCCCAGAGACACAGTGCTTCAAGGCATATGTTGAAGCATAAACTTCATAGCACTGCTGTCCTGGGGCCCCACGTCCTAGGTTCCTTATCATGGCCTAGCCCCACAGGGACTCCAGCAGCATTGGGCCAGGTCATCCGAAGTCTACATGTGACAGAAACACACAGAGCGTGGTTGTCAGTGTGGAGGTTTGGGCTCACCTCCTCCCACCATCTAGCAGGTTGCATAGCCCAGGGCTTCTGCAGGCTCAGCTCTGCCAGCAAGGGCCCCTCATCTGCCAGAGCCTGCTCCCAACTTTGAACCTTTGGAGAAAGTCACAGGGATGGAAAGACAAAATGATCATGATCTTTCTGCTGAAACCTGGCTTTCCTATTGTCTGCTTTCTTGAAAATCTAACAAGAACTGACAGGGGGGCAGACATTTCTGGCACAGTGATGCCAAGTGCAGCACCAAGGGAGAGATGTTCAAAAATATTTAGGTGCCCAATGCCCAGTCATTCCAGAGAGTCAGATGCCTAAAAGCTTCCCAGCACCTGCACCTCCCACGCAGCAGGTCTTCTCCCAATGAAGCCGGTGACCCCGACTCCTTGGGAATGCCACCAGGCCACTCTTGAAAACTCTTGACCCCTCACTTCTCTGGAGATCTGCCCCAACCATTGAAATATCAGGATCTTACAGGTGGTGGCAGGACAGGACTATACCAGATTTTGCACTCCTCACTGGAGATGCAGAGGGATTTGTTGGCTGAGTGATTGCAGAGCCACTGACCATCATCTTTGAAAACTCATGGCTATAGGGGAGGCCCCAGATGATTTGAAAAGGGCAGACATAGTGCCAATATTTAAGAAAGGAAAGAAGGAGGATCCAGGGAATTACAGATCAGTCAGCCGCATATCAGTTCCTGGAAAGATCATGGAGCAGATCCTCAAGGAATCCATTTCTAAGTACTTGGAGGAAAAAAAGGTGATTAGGAGCAGTCAGCATGGATTCACCAGGGACAAGTCAAGCCTGACCAACCTGATTGCCTTCTATGATGAGGTGACTGGCTCTGTGGATGGAAGGACATGGGTGGATGTGATTTTAGCAAGGCTTTTGATATGCTCTCCCACAACAGTCCCACAGGCAAGCTAAGGAAGTATGGGCACTCTCAGCAACTTTGCACAGGACACCAAGCTGCGGGGAGTAGTGGATACACTGGAGAGTAAAACAAGGATTCAGAGTGACCTGGACAAATTGGAGGATTGGGCCAAAATGTATTTCATGAGGTTGAACAAGGACAAATCAAAGTCCTGCATTTAGGACAGAAAAATCCCAAGTAATAATACAGGCTAGGAGATGACTGCCTGGGTAGCACCTTGCCAAAAAGGCCCTGGGAGTTACAGTGGACAATAAGCTGAATATGAGCCTAGACTGTGCCCTTGGTGCCAGGAAGGCTAACAGCACCCTGGGCGGCATTGCTAGGTGTGTTGCCAGTTAGTCCAGGGATTTGAGTCTTCCCCTCTTTTCAGCACTGGTGAGGCCACATCTGGAGTACTGTCCTCAGTTTTTGGCCCCCCCCACCACAGAAATCATGTGGACAAATTGGAGAGAGTGAAGGGGAAGAAAACAAAAATAGTTTGCGGGCTGAGGCACATGGGTTATAAGGAGAGGCTAGGGGAACTGGGCTATTTACTTTGACGAGGAGAAGACAGAGATGATTTAATAGCAGCCTTCAAGTACCTGAAGGGAATTCGAAAGAGGACAGAGCTGGACTGTTCTCAGCAGTGGCAGATGACAGTATAAACAGCAATGGTCTCAAATAACAGCAAGGGAATTTTAGGCTAGCTATTAGGAAGAATTTCCCTGCACCGTGTCTGGATTCCCTCTCACCAGCTGGGATGTGCACTGGGTTCACCAGACATCAGGGGAATTGTTGGGGTGGGACTGAGCTATCTGGCCTGGTGGAGGCATTGTCTCTAACCGTGCTCTCAAAACCTGCCTCAGCATCAGCAGAGACACGTCCAGCAGTAAAGTGCAGCTGCACCTGACCGGGGTCCAGGATGGAGACACAACCCAGTACTGTGCCAGAAATACACACAATGAATTAGTACCCATGAGAGCCTGCACAGAAACTAGCCCTACAGGACCCACCTGCCGCGTGAGAGTCAGAGGCAGCAGCGACATGCTCAGCCTGCTGGGTCAGACACGTCAGGTCTATTAGATCACTGGACCCAGTCAGGTGCAGCCTCGCTGGACCACTGATAAACATATGCTCTTCACACAAAGGTTTTGCTGAAACATTGGCCAGAGTACATCTCACTAGCAAACCTGACTGATGCCTGAGCTCCTCACATAACAAAACTTGGCATCTGGACCAGATGTGCACTCCTGCCAAGAGATGGGAAGCAAAATGATGGTACAAGGCAGGGCAGTCCAGAACCAGGCTAAAGTTGGAACAGGAACCCCTAGGTGACAATATGGAACAAGGCTCTGGTACAGGATGGTTTGAGACATTCAAGATACAGATGGAGTGCAACACATGACTTTTGCAGATCATGGAGTAAAAGGAGAAGTGTATATCAGGGGAACTTCACAGTGGCCCGGAGGAGCCTGCATGGTGTTGTGCTGACTACCTTGTCACAAGTACAACAGCCTTAGCTCCAGGTCTGAGTCTGTGGTCCTTCTTTAAGACAAGATTGATGTTGAGATCTTTTGGCTATGCCTAGTCGGCACTGCAGTTACTGAGACTTCAACACTGACAACACATTAATAACACCTGATGAGCACAGCACAGATGATAACGATTAACCCATAGGACAGCCTGACAGCAGGAAGCAGTAGTCCCTGCTACCAATGAGCACCTGGAGCACAAAAGTGATTGAGGTACATCCCTCTGAGCTAGACAGGGATTTGTGAGACCCACGGTGGTGACCAGGGGAAGCTCACTGGGTTTCTCCAGTGCAGCAGGAGAGACCAGCTCCCATCATCAATGGGATCCCTGCACCGCGTGGGAAACAGGCTCACTCAGCCCCAACATGCATGGGAGAGGAGGGGAGAAAGGAGATGATGAAAGGAACAGGCCTGTGGGCTTCAGCCCATGCAGGCTGCTTTATAGCAGGTACAGTTCCCCTCCAGCCTCCCTGGGAGCACCTGCCATGGAAAGGTTTGCCCCAGGCCACCTTCTATCCCAGACACCAGACAACTGCACATCCATGTGCTGGGAGGTAGATGGGCACACAGGATCACACACAGGAAGGGTTTCCCAGCACCTGATAGATTGTGGTTGCCTGAAACCCTTTTGCAGCCTGAGCAATCCCCACCTCCTGCTGAGCTCCCTGCCCTGCCTCAGGGGGATGAGTCTTCTTCACAGAGACTCTGACCAGTGTTGGCAGGACACAAATGCTCTGTTCTTATCCCTAAAAGTGAAAGCACATACAAATCATTGCCAAGGGGCTCCACAATGGTTTGGCTTGGTGGGGACAGGTCCCTTCAGTAAAGGGCAAAGAAATAAGGCCCCAGAGCCTGGTGTGGGAGGTACCAGACACAGGGGAAGGGAGGGTCCAGCCACTGTCTGTGCACAGCACAACTGATCCCCCTCCCTGGGGAAAGCAGCAGGGTGGTATAAGGCAGGGGACATGCAAATCACAGACAGCTTGCCCGGTATAAATCACACTGTTCTGCTGCCCTGCCAGCACCTGCACACACAACCCACAGCCCTCAGGTCCAGGCAGTGACCACCAACACACAAGGGCTTCCCCCAGCACCAGGAAAGATGGGACTTGGGCTCCACCTGCTTGTCCTGGCTGCAGCTCTGCAAGGTATTTCATCTTCCCACAGGTCGTGGAGGAGAGTGCTTCACTGATCCTGCCCTGATACTAGTTACTCTTGCATCCTACCTTGCTTTTCAGGTGCCTGGTCCCAGGTGCAGCTGGTGGAGTCTGGAGGAGACGTGAGGAAACCTGGAGACTCTCTGCGCCTCTCCTGCAAAGCCTCTGGGTTCACCTTCAGTAGCTACTACATGGACTGGGTCCACCAGGCTCCTGGGAAGGGGCTGGACTGGGTGGCTACATTAAAAGTTGGATCCAGCCAGTGGTACTCCCCGGCTGTTCAAGGACGATTCACCATCTCCAGAGACAACTCCCAGAACATGCTGTACCTGCAGATGAGCAGCCTGAAACCCGAGGACACAGGCCTGTATTACTGTGCCAGAGACACAGTGACTCAAACCCTATTCATGGCAATACAAAATCCCAGCTCAGATCCTCCCTTCTAAGGTCCAGGAGGGGGCAGCCACCCTGCACAGCACAGCCCTGCACAGAGGCAGGAGGGGAGACAGGACACCCGAGACAACAACCCCCAGCCTCTAGACTCTTTTCCACTCCAGGACCCTGACAAAAGCCACCCCTAGCCCCAACTCTGCAGACATGGCTCCAGGCCATAGGAAGTCCCAGGCAGGTCCTTTTCAGTGCAGGGCACAGGAGGACAGCAGGTCCAGTGGCAGCAGCAGCCTGGGCAGAGTGGGGTGTGCTCAGGATGTGAGGGGAGGAAGAGGTTTGAGCTGAACAAGCTTTGGCACCATCACCCACTGCTGCCCGGGGCTCTGCTCCACACAGCCGTTCACACTCACTGCTGCCCACTCCCCAAAACCACACACCCCTGCTTCCCCAAGACAGCCTCCCAAGGCCCAGCCTCCTCCCTGCTCCCCACAGCAAACCCACCCCGCCTGACTGGTGCAGACTTCTGCTCTTGCTGCCTCAGTCTGATGAGCTGGGGCTCACGCCACGGGAAAGTCTGACCCAGATCCAGGGCAGGGCGCTGGATTGCAGACACTGGTTGGACAATGCAGCTGCTGCCTGGCATGTTGTAAACCCCTGGACACATGCAACACTAGCAGAAAGTGCGTGTCTTGTGAGAACTGGGAAATCAAGAATCCCTGAGAGATCTGGGTGTTTTTCTGGGCGCTGCCTGTCCCCACAAGTCCCCTCATCAGTAGTGTGAAGCCAATTGGCAGGATCTGTGCATCAGATCATACCAGTTTCTCTGGAGGATGCCCTTCTCCCAGGGAGAGGGGAGGGGGACCCAGGCCCAGTACAGGGACCCCTTCCTGAAGCAGCTGAGGCCAATCCTCCCTGCCCCTCCTGCTTCCCCTGTCTTCTGCCCCCCTCTCTCCTGGGTGGCTGCTCCCAGCCAGCTGGGCAGTGCCTGCCTCTGTGCACCCCTCCACCCCCTACCACAGCCTGAGACCCAGCACAGCAGCCCCAGCCTCCTGCTGCAGCCCCAGGCTGCCTGGGCTAAGCCTGCTGGAACAGATGGGCTGATGAGCAGCTCTCCAACATCTGGGGAGGAAACAGCCCCTCATTTACGGCTTCTCCTCCCAGTTCACAGAAGACCTCCTGGTACTCTGTCACTAAGGTCTCCAAGTACCTCTGCTGCTCAGGGTCAAGTCAGCCATCTGCCTCTGGTCTTGGCTGGTCTTCCTTCCTCTTTTGAGGTTCTCTGTCTTTTAGTCCGTTGCACTCATTTGGGTCCTGCACCATCCACCCCTCTCTTTGGCACCACTTCTTTTATAAGTTAACATGATATATTTGCTTGTATCCTAGTGGGCTTGGTCCAAAGTCCCTCATAGTTTACTGGTCCTGTGTGCCTAGTTACTTGGAATGGACCCTGCCATCGGGCTACCAACTTGTGTGGGCTGTCGGGTAGTAGTACTAGCACCTAGTCTCCGGCCTTCAGTTCACTTTCTGCGGTGCGTGTGTCATCGTTTTGTTTCCATTGTTCCTGTCTCTGTCCCAGGTTCTCTTGGGCTGTTGCCAGTGCTCTCTTTAGCTTATATCAAAAGTCAGTCCTGGTCTGTGGTAGCGTCACCCCGGCTGGTAGAGTTCCCCAATCTTCACAGATCACTTCTAAGAGTCCCCTTGGCTCATGCCTGAAAACCAGCTTGAATGGGGCATACTTGGTGGATGCCTGGGGGCATTCCCTGATAGCAAACAGGAGTGGGGGAATCATAGTATCCCATCCCCTGGGGTCACCCTGTATGCATGACTGTATAATCCCTTTTAGCGTCCAACTGAAGTGTTCCACTAATCCGTGCATCTGTAGGTGGTAGATGGATGTCTGGAGTTATTTAATTTTTAGTGTTTTACATACCCCCGCCAGAATCTTGGACATGAAGTTTTTCCCTCTCTGTGAGGATCTCCCAGGGAATCCCAACCCAAGCTGTCCATTTCATAAGGGCACTCTGTTTGGGGTCTGTGTGGGCAAACTCGAGACACATGCCCCTTTCCCCCCACACCTGTAACAAATTATCTCTGGTATCCCAGCCTCTGGACTCTCAACCTGTTAGTCTGAATCCCTCCCCTTTTCTTCCTTTGCTAGTGAGCTCTGAGCACTGCCCCATACCTGTCCCTCCTCATCATTCCCTCTTGGGGGCCTCTCCCTCTGCTTCAGCTGTGATGTCGTCCTCAGCCAAATATAAGGCTTCTTCTATCCAGCATTGGTTGTTGCCCCTGAGGTCAGCCAGGAACTGCTCCAGTACAATGGGGTCCACTGCCTCTCCTACAGACCAAATTCCTGGTTGCATCCATCGCTTCACTTGGTCCAGCAGGGTCTGAGTGAGCAGGCACAGTCGTCCCCACAATTTGCATGCCGGGAATTTCTGACAGTAGGTCTCTGGAGATATTTCGAGGAGGTATAGGATGCCCTCCTTTATCTTTCCATAGTCCTTGGCCTCTGAAAGGGTGAGAGCCCAGTAAGCTGCCTGCTGAAGGCCAATGAGCAGGGAGCCTATCCGCATGGTCCAGCTGCCTGGGTCCCATTTGCAAGCTTCTCTTTTGAAGGCCTCTAGATATGCCTCCACATGGTCCTGGGGAGTCATTTTGGGGAACCAGGATTCATCACCTCTTCCCAGAGCCATTTGTTGGGCTTCAGTTTTCTCACTTAGGTCTTGTTGCCACAAGAATAATCTGATCCTGGCCTCAGCTCCCTGGGTCCATACCCAGACTATTACTCCCAGTTGTGCTTGTTGGCTCTGCAGTGGCCCAAGGGGAATGTTGTGCACCTGTTGCCAGTAACATGGACTCCATGGATCCCAGATCCTCCGTGGGACTCCAAAAGTTTCATAGATTTCACAGATTTCATAGACATTAGGGCTGGAAGGGACCTCGGGAGATCATCGAGTCCAGCCCCCTGCCCAAAGGGCAGGTCAGCTGGGGTCATAGGATCCCAGCAAGATAAGCATCCAAGTTCCTGGACAAGACACCACCTTTGAGGTGCTTACAAAAATGCACTATCACCATTTTCTCAGCATTTTGCTGCTAATAATACAACTGGAAGAGTCACACTGCCAGGTGCTTTTCAAAGCACCCAGGACCGTAGCACTCACAAGTGTAAAAATGCCCAAAAAGAGTGTTAAGGGCTGTAAGAGTTCACACCAATTACATGCCCTGAAAGACCTTCCCAGGTTATCATAGCTAGGGAGTATCTCCAAGGGGAGCAGGACAGGAGATAGAGCACATCTGCTCTCCTGCAAATAAATTACTTGAGATATTTAGAGACCTGGAAGAGGCGTTGGGGCACAATTTCTGATGGAATGAGGACTCCTTGGGCAGACATCTTAACAACTTCCAAGTAGAAGAGGCTGGGACCATTTGTAAAACAGGTGTTTCAGCTACTGGACACACAGACAAAGCCCAGTCTCATCCCAGATGGGACTCTTAACATCCCCAGGGGCTACAGACAGGACTCCAGTCTGAGGATACCAAGGCCTGCAAGGAGCTCCACTCCCCAAGGAGGGTTGGCTGACTCCAGAGATCATCTGTAATCCCTGGCTGTGGGCCCTGCAGCTGTGCTTCCCCTGGAGTCCCTGCCTCGCATCCAATGAAGCCACCTGTAGCTACCAAGATGTTGGCACCTGTGAGTAGATAGTCTCTAAGGCACAGCTCTACCCCTGCCTTCTTCAAACCTGTCCCCAGCCAAGGGCTCAAGCCACAGTCTTGGCTGCTGAACAAACCCCAGAGGACTGCTAGTGTAGTGGAAACAAGGTCACACACACAAACACACTTCTGCTCTGTACATGGCATATCTGGGGACACGGTGACACAGGGAGAGCAAAGGGCTAGCACAAAAACTGGAAGCCGAGTCTGAACAGATATGCAACAAGCATCTCAGGCTCCTGCCCTGCACTTTGTCCCTGCTCAGCATGAACTAAGGGAAGAAGAGGAGCCAAGTCCAACCCCCAACCTGCACAGGCCTGCATGCCCCTCCAGCTCTGCACAGCTCCAACTCCAGGGGAAGATCCCAAGCTCAGGCCCCATCACCCCAACCATCCTGGGACAGGCCTGGTGGGAGGGAGACTCCCCTGGAGCCAGCACCCAGGAACCTGAAATCAAGTCTCCCTTGAGATGAAGCCTGGGAGCCAGAGGACAAACCATGCTAAACCAAGCAGAGTCATGCGGAGGAAGCCCAGGCAGGTCCTTTTCAGTGTATGGCAGGCACAGGAGGACAGCTAGGTCCAGTGGCAGCAGCAGCCTGGGCAGAGTGGGGTGCACCTGAGCTCTCTAGGATCAGCTCAGGATGTGGGGGGAGGACAGAGGTTTGAGCTGAACAAGCTTTGGCACCATCACCCACCACCATCCATAAAAGCAGGATCTCCCTTACAGTGGATTCCTCCAGGAACCAGTTCTCCCTGCAGCTGCGCTCCCTTATGCTGCACATGACACCGCCATATATCACTGTGGCAGGGACAGAGTGTCAGCAGAGCTTAGAGCGGGGCCACTGTGCAACAAGAGGTGTGAGCAGGTGGTGAACCCAGCACAGAGGTATCAACTGCAACTCAGAAACAAGCAGAACTGACAGAAACCTGTATGAAATGGAAAGGACATGGTAAGAGGTTGTGGGGGGATCCCGGGCAAGAGTATCTTGGACATGGGACCTGGTGGCTGCCTACAAACTCATCCAGGAAAATCAACAACAAATAGGTAGAGCCCTTTTCTCATCCAAGAAAATCAACAACAAATAGGTAGAGCCCTTTTCTCCCAGCACCACCTCGGGGGACGAGGAACAATGGTAATAAGCTGATGGAGAATAGGTTTATGTTAGAGATCAGAAGGCAATATTTTACAGTTCGGGTGGCCAAAATCTGGAAACAACTTCCCAGGGAAGTGGCCCTCGCTCCTACCTTGGGCAAATTCAAGAGGAGGTTGGATGATCACCTCTCTGGGGTCTACTGAACTCAGCATTCATTCCTGCCTGTGGCAGGGAATGAGGCTAGATGATCTGTTCAGGTCCCTCCTGACCCTAGCTACTATGAAACTATGACCAACACTGAGGGCATCACTATCTCCAGGTGTTTAGGCGTGGATGTTATGTAGTGGGGACATGAAAACCCAAGTCCCTTTTCAGTGAGTGGCATCTCTGTATCCAAACTTTGGCTGTGGTTTTGTACACTCAGGCTCACCAGCAGAGCTTGCCTGTGACGAGAGCTTCCAAGGCCTGACTGGGAGATCAAGCCCCCTGGCTGAAAGAGCTCTCCTGAATCAGGGCCCAACAAGGACTGCAGAGATACTGTTGGCCCCTCTCTGCTCTCCACCACATTTATAGGCAAATGCTGGTGCAGGTGAGCATCACACAGATGCTTTCGCAGTGATGACATGCAAAAGAGTCAGGGAAACTTCCTAATAAAGGAGAAAGCCTGACCCACAAGGCAAAAAGAGCTGTGCATGTATAGCCTACAAGAGCACCGAGAGGAAGCCATGGTAGGTCTAGGCATGATCCTTATTCTGACAGCATGCTTAGGTGAGTGCAGGGGATGGGCAGACCCCTTGGGAGGGAAGGGCCTTGGGGAAGGGACTGAGGGTTTCAGGGTCAGGGCTCAGACCTTGGTTGCAGGAATTGTGGGAGCTAATGCCCATCCAGGAGCTAACTAGTCCAAGTGTCATCAGCATTACTGAGGACTGAGCATCCAAATCCTTTAGGGCTACTGAGTATCTCAGACTTGGTTTCTGCTCTTTCACTTGCTTGGAAGAAAATGGGACAACAGTGGGACCCCCCATTACAGGGTGGCAGCAGAGATGCAAGGGTTAAAGGAGAAAAGGAGTTCAGACACTGCCAGGCAAGAGCAACAGGATGGACCGGGATGCAACTAGGGAAAAGAGCTTTAAGAGGCAGAAATGAACAGAACTTGATTCCCTCTGTTCTCCGTTCTCTGCAGGAGTCAGCTCCCAGATCCAGCTGACCCAGGCTGGACAGAAGTCAAGAAGCCCGAGGAGTCCACAAAAGTGACCTGTAAGACCTCTGGTCACACATTTACTTATCTTGGCATAAATTAGATATAGTTTCATAGTTTTGTAGTTAGTAGGGTTGAAAGGCACCCGAGCAGATCATCAAATCCGACCCCCTGCCTTGGCAGGAAAAAGAACTGGGGTAAAAAACCCCAGCAAGGTGTTTGTTCAGCCTTGTCTTCAAGACCCCCAGGGTAGGAGCCAGCACCACTTTGCTTGGAAGCTGGTTACAGATCGTAGCCACCCTGACCATGAAGTAGTGCCTCCTGATGTCTAATCTGAACCTACCCTCTGCCAGCTTGTGACCGTTATTTCTAGTCACTCCTGTAAGTGCTCAGGGAAACAGGGACTCCCCCAGTGCCTGCTGGTCCCCTCTGACTAGCTTGTAACAGGACACTGGATCCCCCTCAGCCTTCTCTTGTGGAGGCTGAACAGGTTCAGATCCCACAGCCTCTCCTTATAGGGCCTGCCCTGCTGCCCCCAGTCATGCGAGTGGCCTCCTCTGGACCCTCTCCATGTTGTCCACATCCCTCTTGAAGTGCGGCACCCAGAACTGGACGCAGTACTCCAGCTGTGGCCTGACCAGTGTCACATAGAGGGGGAGGATCATCTCCTTGGACCTGCCTGAGATGTATCTGTGGATGCATGACAAGGTGTGTTTGGCCTTCCTCACTGCCTCCCCACACTGCTGGCCCATGTTCATGACAGACCCCTGCAGAAGGGTCTGCTCCCTACTGGGGTCTCTGGCGCGCCAGCTGGAGGAGCTCCAAGCCACAGTCCAGAGACTGCGTGCCATCAGGGACTGTGAGCAGGAGATAGACTCCTACTGCCAGGCCCTTCTCCCCTGGGAGCCACAGGGGAGAGCTCCGTCTCCCTCCGCGACTAAGGAGGACTCTGGGACCTCCCGCTCTGCCCAGTCAGGGGCATGGACCAAGGTGGTCAAGGGCCTCAAGGCCCGCCGCACCAAGGCCCCTGCCCCGCCAGAGCTTAGCAACAGGTTCGCACCTCTTGCAGCCCCAGCAGAGCCCACACAGTTGCCAGCTCCCGCAGGCAACCCAGGCTCGACCGCAGCTACTGACCCCGCTCTCCCCAAGACAAAGCGTAAGGTGTTTGTTGTGGGAGACTCCATCCTGAGGGGGACTGAGGGGGCAATCTGCCTCCCCGACCCCTTAGCCCGGGAAGTCTGCTGCTTCCCGGGGGCCCGCATCCGAGACATTGCGGAGAGGATCCCGCAGCTCCTCCGGCCCACAGACCACTACCCCATGCTCCTTATTCATGTGGGCACCAATGACACGGCTCGGAACACCCCCAGCCAGGTCATGAGGTGCTACAGGGAGTTGGGAGTGAGGCTTAGGGGTCTGGGAGCTCAGGTGGTGTTTTCGTCGATCCTCCCAGTCTCGGGCTATGGGCTGAGGAGGGAGAGGAGGATCCACGCGGTGAACCAAAGACTGCGGCGCTGGTGTTATCGGGAAGGCTTTGGCTTCCATGACCACAGCCCGCTCTTTGGAGAGAGAGGCAGCGAGCTGCTGGGAAGAGATGGCCTCCACCTCTCTCCCCTGGGGAGGAGGCTCTTCTCAGCCAGGCTGGCTGACCTGCTCCACCGGGCTTTAAACTAAGCCCGCTGGGGGATGGGGGGACTACTGCCCCTGCTGGCCCGCTGAATGGCCCTTGCAAAGCCAGTGGACCAAGGCACTTAAGGGGGCACTTAAGGGAGCCCACCCCTGCCCCAGCCCTGGCACAATCTGTGGGCAAGGCAAGAGCCCCCAAGGGCACACTTGCCTGCCTGTACACTAATGCCAGGAGCCTAGGCAACAAGCAGGACGAGCTCGTCCTCCTGCTCAGTGCAAAGAAATATGATGTCATTGGGATAACGGAGACCTGGTGGGACTCCACCCATGACTGGACCACGGGTATAGAGGGCTATACCCTGTACAGGAGGGATCGTGTTGACAAAAGGGGCGGGGGTGTAGCTCTCTATGTGAAGGAAAGCTACATGTCCCTGCAAGCTGATGTTGGCGACCGGCATGGACAGCTAGAGACCCTCTGGGTAAAAATTCGTGGGGAATTCGGCACAGGGGACACAACGGTGGGAGTCTACTACAGACCTCCCACTCAAAGTCCCGAGCTTGACCAGGAGTTTGCCCGGGAACTGACTGAGGCCGCTTGCTCCAGGACCTTGGTTGTCATGGGTGACTTCAATTACCCGGACATCTCGTGGGAAGATCACTCAGCTAAATCTGAGCGGGCGCAAAGCTTTCTCTCGTGCGTGGATGACCTCTACCTGACTCAAGAAGTCTATGGGCCAACGAGAGGCAAAGCGCTGCTCGACCTGGTACTGGCTACGGGGGACGACCTAATCGGCGACCTAGTGATTGATGGGAAGTTGGGTGACAGCGACCACGAGCTGATCACCTTCACCATCTGCCGTAAAGCTGGCAAGTCAGTCAGCAACACAGAAGTCCTTGACTTCAGAAAAGCCGACTTTGATAAGCTCAAGAGGCTAGTCAGTCAGGCCCTCAGGGACCATGACCCCAGGGAGATGGCGAGTTCAAGAAGAGTGGTTGCTTCTCAAGGAAGCGATCCTCAATGCAGCAAGAAGGCACAGCAGCCCCCCTGGCTCTCCAGAGACGTAGCAGACCTACTGTGGCTAAAAAGGAAAGCCTACAAAGGATGGAGGACGGGATTCACCTCCAAGGAGGATTACTCCGCGCTCATCCGGTCCTGCAGGGACCAAACCAGGAAAGCCAAGGCTGCAACTGAACTCCAACTAGCTTCAGGCATCAAGGACAACAAAAAGTCCTTTTTCAGATATGTGGGGAGCCGGAGGAAAAGCAAGGGCAACGTTGGACCCCTGCTAAACCAGATGGGGCAACTGACAACTGACGCCCAGGAAAAAGCCAACCTATTAAATAGGTACTTTGCGTCAGTCTTTCATCAGTCACATGGGATGCCCATGCCTGCTATGGGACAGGGAAATCTGGGTGAGGGGGATCCCCTACCCTCCATCAATGCTGACC
>NC_143400.1:42153753-42174527 GCF_052110815.1 Crocodylus siamensis | reverse complement strand
CTGAGCCTGCGCTTTTCCAGGCTAAAGAGTCCCATGGCTCTCAGCCTGTCATCGTAATATCTGTTTTCCTGATCTCTGATCATGCGCATGGCTCTCCTCTGGACTTTCTCAAGCTTCTCCACATCCTTTTTGAATTGTGGAGCCCAAAACTGGATGCAGTACTCCAGCTGCAGCCTCACCAAGGCCGAGTACAAGGGGAGAATGACGTCCCGGGATTTTCTCGAGAAGCATCTATGGATGCAAGCCAGCGTTTTGTTCGCTTTACTAGCCGCAGCATCGCGTTGCAGGCTCATGTTCATCTTTTGGTCAATGATGACCCCCAAGTCTCTTTCTTCTGTAGTGCTAACCAACGTAGCACTGCCGAGCCTATAAGGGTGCTGCAGGTTTTTCCTCCCAAGGTGGAGAACCTTGCATTTTTTGGTGTTAAACACCATCAGGTTCTTGTCTGCCCATTTGCTGAGCTTCTCCAGGTCAGCCTGGATCACCCACCTATCTTCTGGCGTGGATGTTTTGCCCCAAAGTTTGGTGTCATCGGCGAACTTGGCCAGTCCACTCCTGACTCCAATGCCCACATCGTTAATGAAGATTTTGAACAGGATGGGTGCCAGGACAGAGCCTTGAGGGACCCCACTGGTCACAGGGCACCACGATGAGTGACTGCCATTGATTACAACCCTCTGGGTCGGACCATGGAGCCAATTTCCCAGCCAGCGGATCATGGTGGAGCCAAGGCCACAACTGGGCAGTTTGGCCAAGAGGTGATCATGGGATACCAGATCAAAAGCTTTTTTTGAAGTCAAGATATATGACATCAATCTCTTCTCCCTTGTCCAGGTGATAGGTCACCTGGTCATAGAAGGAAATGAGATTGGTCAAACAAGACCTACCCGCAACAAACCTGTGCTGGCTGTCCCTTAGAATGTTAGCCTGGGCCAGTCCCTCAAGGATGGCCTCCTTAATAAATTTTTCTAAGATCTTCCCCAGGATAGAAGTCAGGCTAATGGGCCTGTAGTTAGCCGGATCCACTCTCCTCCCTTTCTTGAAGATCGGCACCACATTGGCCTTCTTCCAGTCTTCGGGCACTACACCAGAGCGCCAGGAGTTTTCAAAGATCCGTGCCAGGGGCTGGGCTATGACACTCTCCAGCTCCTTGAGTACCCTGGGGTGCAGATTGTCAGGGCCGGCTGACTTGAAGGTATCCAGCTTCTCAAGGTGTTCCTTCACGAGGTCAGCATTGATGGAGGGTAGGGTATCCCCATCACCCAGATCTCCCTGTCCCGTAGCAGGCATGGGCATCCCATGGGACTGATGAAAGACTGACACAAAGTACCTATTTAATAGGCTGGCTTTTTCCTGGGTGTCAGTTGTCAGTTGCCCCATCTGGTTTAGCAGGGGTCCAACATTGCCCTTGCTTTTCCTCCAGCTCCCCACATATCTGAAAAAGGACTTTTTGTTGTCCTTGATGCTTGAAGCTAGTTGGAGTTCAGTTGCAGCCTTGGCTTTCCTGGTTTGCTCCCTGCAGGACCAGACCAGTGCAGAATAATCCTCCTTGGAGGTGAATCCCGTCCTCCATCCTTTGTAGGCTTTCCTTTTTAGCCGCAGGAGGTCCGCTAGGTCCCTGGAGAGCCAGGAGGGCTGCTGTGCCTTCTTGCTGCCTTTCCTCCATGTTGGAATAGATTTAGTTTGTGCATTGAGGATCGCTTCCTTGAGAAGCAACCACTCTTCTTGAACTCTCATCTCCCTGGGGTCATGGTCCCTGAGGGCCTGACTGACAAGCCTCTTGAGCTTGTCAAAGTCGGCTTTTCTGAAGTCAAGGACTTTTGTGTTGCTGACTGACTTGCCAGCTTTACGGTGGATGGTGAAGGTGATCAGCTCGTGGTCACTGTCACCCAGCTTCCCATCCATCACTAGGTCGCCGATTTAGGTCGTCCCCCGTAGCCAGTACCAGGTCGAGCAGCGCTTTGCCTCTCGTTGGCCCATAGACTTCTTGAGTCAGGTAGAGGTCATCCACGCACGAGAGAAAGCTTTGCGACTGCTCGGATTTTGCTGAGTGATCTTCCCAGGAGATGTCCAGGTAATTGAAGTCCCCCATGACAACCAAGGTCCTGGAGCAAGCGGCCTCAGTCAGTTCCCGGGCAAACTCCTGGTCAAGCTCAGGACTTTGAGTGAGAGGTCTGTAGTAGACTCCCACCATTGTGTCCCCTGTGCCGTTTTTCCCACCAATTTTTACCCAGAGGGTCTCTAGCTGTCCATGCCGGTCGCCAACATCAGCTTGCAGGGACATGTAGCTTTCCTTCACATAGAGAGCTACACCCCACCCCTTTTGTCAACACGATCCCTCCTGTATAGGGTATAGCCCTCTATACCCGTGGTCCAGTCATGGGTGGAGTCCCACCAGGTCTCCGTTATCCCAATGACATCATAATTCTTTGCACTGAGCAGGAGGACAAGCTCCTCCTGCTTGTTACTCAGGCTCCTGGCATTAGTGTACAGGCAGGCAAGTGTGCCCTTAGGGGCTCTTGCCTTGCCCACAGATTGTGAAAGACTTTGGGTCTCCTGGTGATACTGGGGCCCTTGATCACCAATATGACTATACACCAAGTGGAGGAAACTTAGGGTCCTTTCCTCCTAAGGTTTTGGGTGACCCAGAACCCCAGTTCCAGTGTGACCCAAGGGGATTTTGGTTCCTTTCTCCACCCCAGAACTCTGTTCCCATGCTTCGGGGAGCTGCAGATAAGCCAAAGCCTTTGAGAAGGTGGATCATCCAGAAAGGAAAGTGCGTGCACCTGAGGTGTCTCACAGGATTGGAGGTAGGTTATGGCACATTCAGCTCTCCCAGAAGGATCCTGGCTGAGGCCAGCAACTGCTGTTGGAGGTGTGCAGGTAAGGGAGTAGGTTAGCCTTGCCCCTTGCTAGGACAGGATCAAGGCCCATTTTGAGAACCGGTGGCCCAGGAGTATCAGGCTGTGAGTAGGTCCCAGTGATGAGCCCAGAGCCTAGCAAAAGGCTGAGACCCAGACCAGAAGGTTCAAGAGCCCAGGGGAAGGTTGAACTGGGCTGGAGGGTCCCCGAGCCCAGAGTGGGCCAAGCTGGACTAGAGGGTCCAAGAGCCCAGAGTAGGGGCTGCACATGGGATGGGGGATCCGAGTGCTCAAGGGCACTCAAGTGTATATTCAGTTACATCAATGAGAGAGGACACCCATGAGGTTTGGGGCACAGTATAGGTGAGGTGACGGATCCAAAAAGTTGGCCCTTAAGGCTTTTGGTGTCATACAGGAGCCTATGTAGGCTGAAAGAGACTTACCAAGCCTGAGGGCTGGATTGAGGTTAGAGGGGTCTCGGGAGGGAGCCAGTGGGGACTTATTGGGAGTAGGCTCATTTTAAAGCCTGTTCACAGCTGCCCCAAATCAGTACCATTAAGCACGAGGCAGGGCAGATGAGTAAGGTAGGAGAGTGGCATTAGATTGTGAGTCAGGCAGGAGCAGCGAGGCCACCAGCGGGCATCGTGGCCACCCCAGTAACAATGAGCTGTCACAGGTAGGAAGGGACACGTGGCTGCAGGGAAGCACCAGCACTAGGCAGTGGTGCAAGAGTGACCTGGAGCCTGTGGTGCACAGATGTGAGGTGGCGTGAGCAGTGCCAGGAGCAATGGGCACACTGCAGTGCTAGGGCACAGGGCAGGCGGGAGGGAGCAGGGAGGTGGTG
This sequence comes from Crocodylus siamensis, assembly GCF_052110815.1. Taxonomy (NCBI): domain Eukaryota; kingdom Metazoa; phylum Chordata; order Crocodylia; family Crocodylidae; genus Crocodylus; species Crocodylus siamensis. Next base: position 42,170,822 of record NC_143400.1, on the reverse strand, counting down.
GAGAATCTCAGCGCTGGGTGTGGGGCTCGGGTCTCAGCGCGGGGGCTCGGCTCCGTCATGAGGCTCTGCACTCTCTCAGGGAGCTCAGATGCTGGTCACTCCTTGAGAGCAGAGGATGCTGGAAAGAGCTGAAGTAAAGGGACAGAGAGGAACAGGACATCCTTACTACTATGAACAGATGTTTTTGAGTTGTACTTTAGTGACTATGCAGCATGTCCTCCCAAGGATACGAGAAGTTGCACTTGCCCCACCAGGGAGCACCCTGAACAATTCCCAAATCACAGACCAGTTCCAGAGGAGGTCTCCCTTCATCTGTGGTGGAGATTTTGACCCATCTCAGCCATCCTCCTAAGGGACACCCATCCCCTGCTAAGGGGAATCCATCTGGAATTTTAATTGGGGAATAGAAAGGGACTGGAAGACACAGTAGTAGGATAGAAAGAGACACAAAATGGGAGGGCTTTTTGGAGGAGTTTTTGAGATGCAGGAGGAGAGATACAGGCCTATGCAGATGGTCAATGAACAGATCAATGCCTTAACATTAAACAAGCACCCAGATAAAACACCTATAGCAAGTGTCCTTAAGACACATTAATAAGATGTTGGTTATTCTCTGGCCACCTCTCTCACTTTTTTCCTGCCCTTCCTTTCACATGACAACATTTCCAAAGTGAAAACAACAAAAAGTAAAGTAGAAAGGGGACAAACCCACTGCTTCTGACAGATGTGTGCAGCCATGCAGTGGCAACAAGTTTAATCATAGATTCATACAAAGTTAGAGTTGGGGGGACCTCAGGAGGTCACATCTAGTCCAACCCGTGGCTCAAAGCAGGACCAGCCCCAACTAGATCGTTCCATCCAGGGTTTTGTCAAGTCATGCCTTAAAAATTGCCAAGGATGGAGAGTCCACAACTTCTCTGGATAACCTGTTCCAGTGCTTCACCGCATTCCTAGTGAGCAAGTTTTTCCTAATATCCAACCTAAACCTGCCTTGCTGCAACTTGAGCCCCTTGCTGCTCGTTCTGTCACCACTGGGAACAGTCCAGCTCCGTCCTCCATGGATCCACCATGCCCAGGGGTGAAGGCCCTTATCAAACCCCTAGAGTCTTCATCTCGGGACTACATAAACCCACTTCCCTCAGCCTCTCCTCAGAAGTCAAGTGTCCCAGCCCTCAAACCATTTTCATTGCTCTCTGCTGGACTTTCCAACTTGTCCACATCCTTTCTGTAGTGGGGGGCCCAAAACTGGACACAGGACTCCAGATGTGGCCCCACCAGTGCAGACTAGAATGGCTAATGATTGAGCCATTCGCCTTCTTGGCAACAAGGACACACTGTTCACTCATATCCAGCTTAATGTCCACTGTAATTCCCAGGTCCTTTTCTGCAGAGCAGTGTCAGTCCCCAGGCTGTACCGATGCAAAAAAAAGTTTCCACATTTAAAAGTAACCAAAGTGTCAGAGAAACAATTAACACTGAGGAGTTCACAGTTTTCAGCCACAGATGGCTGAGATTTGCAAAGTAGAGGTCTCTAAACCCAAATCCCTTTTCCATGTGTCACACCTATTGCATCCATCACGCTACTGAAATTCACCTGTACATTTGACCTGTAGAGAGGGCTCCACTTCACCAATTCCTAGAGTTCACCTCATCACAGCTGCCCTCTTATTCTTTTCAATTCTCTTATTTTATGTCTTGCCTCAGGCCAAAGTATCCAAAGCAGTGCCAAACTCCATGAACCAAGCAGCGCTCACGTGTTCAGCTCTGCGTGGTGCTACCACTGGCAGGCATCCTACCTCCCAGACTCTTCAGTTTTGGGCTGCAGACACTCCCAAACCCATGGCAGACATCATATATGCAGGACGCAAGCCCAGATACTCATCAGCCATAGTCCACCCCCCTCCCTCAGCTATGCCAGTGCCCCTCACTCCCAACCCACAGCTCCCCAACCCTGATAGTGCCCCTCACTCCTGACATGCAGCCCTTCAGGGCAAGCTGGTGGCCCTCATTCATGACCCAAAGTCCCCTGACCCTGCCAGTGCCCATCACTCTTGACCCACAGCCCTCTCCCCCCAGCTCTTCTGGTGAGGACCCCCAGCTCCCCCATTCTGCCCAGGCCAGAGAGCAGCAGTTGCAGTGGCACCAGCTCATGTGGGCTGTGGCAGAACAAGTCTTGCTGTGCTTTGGGCTGGAGGCATAAGGAGGAGGGCCTGTGACACTCCCCGGCCTAGCCTGGGGCTCCTGTGGCACCCCAGATGGCTTGGGCATGCCTCCCCCTGCCAGATAGACAGCATCTCATGACCAGGTCACAAAACGCCTCGATGCAGGAAGAGGGGTGGATGTCATATACTTGGACTTCAGGAAGGCCTTTGATACGGTATCCCACCCCATACTGGTGAACAAGTTAAGGGGCTGTGACTTGGATGACTGCACAGTCCGGTGGGTGGAGAATTGGCTGGAGGGTCGCACCCAGAGAGTCGTGGTGGATCGGTCGGTTTCGACCTGGAGGGGTGTGGGCAGTGGGGTCCCGCAGGGCTCGGTGCTTGGACCGATACTCTTTAATGTCTTCATCAGCGACTTGGACGAGGGGGTGAAATGTACTCTGTCCAAGTTTGCAGATGACACTAAGCTATGGGGCGAAGTGGACACGCCGGAGGGCAGGGAACAGCTGCAAGCAGACCTGGACAGGTTAGACAAGTGGGCAGAAAACAACAGAATGCAGTTCAACAAGGAGAAATGCAAAGTGCTGCATCTAGGGTGGAAAAATGTCCAGCACACCTACAGCCCAGGAAATGACCTGCTGGGTGGCACGGAAGTGGAAAGGGATCTTGGAGTCCTAGTGGACTCCAAGATGAACATGAGTCGGCAGTGTGACGAAACCATCAGAAAAGCCAATGGCACTTTATCGTGCATCAGCAGATGCATGACAAATAGGTCCAAGGAGGTGATACTTCCCCTCTATCGGGCGCTGGTCAGACCGCAGCTGGAGTACTGCATGCAATTCTGGGCGCCGCACTTCAAGAAGGATGCGGATAACCTGGAGAGGGTCCAGAGAAGGGCCACTCGTATGGTTAAGGGCCTGCAGGCCAAGCCCTATGAGGAGAGATTAGAGAAACTGGACCTTTTCAGCCTCCGCAAGAGAAGGTTGAGAGGCGACCTGGTGGCTGCCTATAAGTTCATCGGGGGGCACAGAAGGGAATTGGTGAGTATTTAATCACCAAGGCGCCCCCGGGGGTTAGAAGAAATAATGGCCACAAGCTAGAAGACAGCAGATTTAGATTGGATATTAGGAGGAACTCAGCCTCCTGACCCCTGTGACCATGGGCCACTCAGGTCCCCACCACCTTCAAAGCCCTCCCTCATATACTTCCCCCACTGGAGGTGCAGGTGCCTTGCCCTCACCCTCAACTTAGAGCTGTGCAGATCCTCAAGCTCCAGGTGTCACAGGGGGAGGCATCTCCACCACCACAAGCAGCAGCTGCTCTGGCTGAGCTCTGGGACCTGACTGGAAGAGCTGTGATTGCCCAATAAAGCAGGGAAAGCTCAGAGCCCATCACAGCCTGGAGCAGCGTGGGGGAAGGGCTCCACTGGCACCCCTACCTTTTGTCTAACTCCGGGCCCCCAACACCCTTACACTCACAAACAGCTTCATCCTGATGCACCATCACTGGCCCCTTCAGCTCCACCTGCAAGATGATTCCCAGCCTCCAGCAGGCACCATGAGGCACAGCACACTGTGCTCACACATGACAACTTGGCTTTCCACAGCCAGGACTGCCTCCAAATGGCAGGCACAGCTCTGCGCTCTACATGCCCCGAGGAGATGAGCACTGCATGAGCCACCTGGCAGAGGGACTGGGAGAAAAATGCACCCCCAACTCCACAACATCACCTGATTTCTGGGCACAATTAGAAGCAAAACAAGGAAAGGAGCTAGGCCAGACACTTAAAATGAGTGCTGAGTCTGCTGGAGCAGCTGGTGCTGATGGGCAGGGGACTGCAGGTCTGGGAGATACTTAGGCCCAGCTGAGACATCACCTGGATGGCCCAGGCAGGACTGGGGTGCCTAAGGGGCTCTGGAGGTCTGAACCCCCTCTTTGAGCATCACAGCAGCCTTGCTGATATCAATGGCTTTGCATCAGAGGGAGTGTATCGATCTCCCTTGTGCACACGTGCAAACCTACCCACTGACACACACTGGAGCCTGGGCAGAGACAGAAGGTGCATCTGTGATCAGCAGTGGGGAACAGGACAATGCTCAGACTCAATGTTCAATGCAATCCTCATCCTTTCTTACTCAATCAAGGCTGCACCTGGGGAGACTCCCTACAGCCTCTGGCTCTGGGCAGGGCACACCACATCTCACACCCTCTCCTCAGAATAGCAGGGGAAATGGGGCTGGGATCCACACACTGTCTCCTCTTCAGCAGCTGCCCAACCCCAGTGGAGCCAGTTCCCAATGGGGCAGGATCTGAGTTGCTGAAGTGCTGGCAACAGTTCACAGTGAACACCCTGCTCCCAGCCCCATGTCACTGCAAAGCTTCAGATGGGCCCAAACCAGGTACTGCCCAACCTGGGCTGAGCATATCTGAGCCACAAAGGCCGGGCACACAGTCCAGGCAGGAGTGATCCTGGATCCATGGAGCTCCCCTGGGAGCTGGGAGGGAGTCTCAGACCAGGAGACACCACCCACCTTGTCTCAAGGTCCCAACCTGGCGCTGGGGTTTTGGGGGTTGGGAACCCTCTGACTGGAGTCCTTTAAACTTGGGTGGGAGGGGGAGCTGGAGCCCACGTCTCCAGGGAGCATCTGCATGACTCTCAGAGAAGGTCAGTCCCTGGCTAAACCAATGGGACCCAGGGGAGAACAAGCCATTTCAGAAAGGAGTGTGCACCCTGCTTACATGGAGCAGAGCATGCAAATAGCCCCCAGCTTTTTCTGACAAATGTCTGAGGGCTCCCACCTGCTCCTGCAGCTCCCGGCATGAAAACCCCACTCAGGACAGCCCCAGTGTCCTGGCCGCATAGGTCTGACCCTAAGAAGAGCTCCCTCCAGAGCTGGGAACATGACCCCCGGCTACTTTTGCTCTTGCACTTGTAGCCTTCTGAGGTTGGCCGTCCCCTTCAGGGCACCAGACAGACAAGCCCCCAGTTTGGTCTCAGTCTCACAGGCTGCCAGCAGGGATTTCACTGTTTCTTTCATTGCAGGTGTCCTCCATGAGATCCAGCTGGTGGAGTCTGGAGGGGCGGTGAGGAAGCCTGGGGACTCTCTGCACCTCTCCTGCAAAGCCTCAGGGTTCACCTTCAGTGACATCTGGATGGCCTGGGCCAAGCAGCCCCCTGGGAAGGGGCTGCATTGGGTTGAGGAAATCACTGGGAACTCAAATACCATCAACTATGCACCAGCAGTGAAAGGGAGATTCACCATCTCCACAGACAGCACCCAAAACCTGCTGTTCCCGCAGATGAGCAGCCGGAGCCCCGAGGACACTGCCCGGTATTACTGGTGCAAGCTACACAGCGAGAGAAAGCCCCTCTGAGCCCAGGCAAAAAGCTGTCAGGGCCATTTCACAGCCTGGTCCAGCAGGTGGTGATGACAGGACATGCTTTGTAGCAGGGGAAAGGACAGGGCAGGGCCCTGGAAATCTCTGTCTTCTTCAGTCTCTGCTGTTTGCTGCTGCCCACCCGGAGCGCGCACGCTGGGCATCCCAGGGGCAGCGGTGGCAAACACTGCCTGGCGCGGCAAGCGTGGGGGCCAGAACTGCTGCTGCCACCATGCACAACACTGACGGGTGAGCCTTGAGCCAGCCCGGGGCCCAGTCTGGCTGCGGGCTGAGGGGGTTACAATCTGGCACTGAGCGCAGGGAAAAGAGGAAAAGCGCCCTGTGCTACAGCCACTCACAGCCCTCTGGCAGCTGCCTGTGCCTGCGCAGGACAGTCCAGCAAGGATGCAGCAGGAAGTGGCGACTACCAAGTGGGGGAAGGGCCGCTCCCCCCCACGCTCAGCACCAGCTCATTCCCTGCCAGCGAGCAGGGGTGGGGGCTGCATGCGGCCTCCCACCTGTACCACAGGGCTGCACAGCTCTGGGAGTGAGCAGGTGCACAGGGCCCACACGGGTGTCCCGGGGCCAGAGCAGGGCAGCAGGAGTGCGGGGTCCCAGCCATCGGGGCTCTATGGAGCTGGGTCAGCTCCCCCCTCGCCCTGCTGGTGCAGCCCAGCGCGGCTCCACAGACCCCTGCCAGCCTGTGCCCTACTCTGGGCCCACCAGTGCTGGCCCCAAGACACTGGTGCCAAGACCTTGACCAGGGGGCAGGGCACCTGTCCAGGGGCAGGGCTACCTAGGCAGCCCTGACAGCCTGCCAAAACAGGGTAAGCTGCCCTTCTCTGGGAATAATTGCCCACCCCTGTGCTAAGTGCACCTGGGGAAGGGATTAAGGCCCATATTAACCCTCCCTGCCCTCTGCCCTGCCCCTTCCCTACCCCAGCCTGACCTGGATGGGGCAGGTTTCTCCATTCCAGCTGTTCCTCACAGGCACATCTTGAATGTCCAGCAAGGATCCCCCATCTCTCAGCCCTGCTCAGCACAGACTAAGCGCAGTGATGTCAAAGGAGCCTGTCAGCAGCATCACAAGCCACTTTCTGTAGTGAGAGTGAGACCCCATCTCTGAGCAGAGGGGCAGGAGGGGACATGTCCACTGTGTGTGCCTTGGGATGAGGGAGCCTGAGCCAGGCTGAGCACTTAAGGGAGCAGGAAAGTATGGATGCATAGCCAGGTGGCCTCCCTGCACACAGGGACCCCCGCATACATACACACATGCACACATGTGCACATGCTCCATGCCACCCCAGCCAATGGGGCAGTTCAGCCTGCAAAGCTCCTGCCCCCACCGCCCCTTTCCATCCCATGCTCTAGCCTAGCCAGTCCTGGCCCGGGGGCACCCCCCATCACGGAGCCAGCACCAGCCCTTGCCATGCTCTCCCACACTCTATCACACTGACATGCACATTTCTGGGCTTTGGGCATGGGCTGGCGGGGTCTCGCTGGTGCCAGGTTGTGGCCCCTGCTCTGGAAGAAGTGTCTCCCTGTGGGGCAATCCCAGCCCCACTGGACTCTAGCCCAGCCCCAAGTCTTCATCCCCAATTGCTTGGCTCCTTCTGCCCAGCTGGATCTGCCCATTCCCTGCCCTGCAGCTGTAGCTCTGTCCCCAGCTCATGGTCCAGAAATCACAGAGCCCCTCTGTCCTGCCCTGTGGCCCAGGGGAAAGGAGGACCCTGCAGCTCAGGGCAGGAAGGGTTGGAGCTGAAGTTTCCCACAGAGCAGGAGCTGCCCACACTTACGCTGATCCCAGCACAGGGGCACCAGGCTGGGAAACCTCTGGCCCTGGGGGAAGCTCAGGGCACCAGGGTATGACCCTCCTGAGGAAAGTCCCTGCAGCAGATACTTAAGCAAGACCAACCCATCACAATCAGGCCTTGGGAACTCCACATGGGGGACTGAGGTCACTCCTTTGCCCAAACCAGGGGGGTAACAGGGGCTCAAAGGAGGAGAGGGAGAAGGGACCATGACCCAGAATAAGAGATGCGACTCAGGGCAAGAGGCCCCTGGGGTCACATGTCAACTCCACCAGCCCCTGGAGGCAGCAGCAGGATGGCCTGGAGCCCTGGGGCCAGAGCAGGGCTCAGCAAGGGGCTGCCACTAACAGGGCTGAAGGGTTTGCTCTGCAGCAGCCAGTCAGCAGCTGGGCCCTTGCACCAGAAGGGTGAAGGAGGAGCAGGGAGGAAAACCACAAGTACATGCACACACAGACACACACACAGACATGCCTCTCACTATCTGTCCCAGGCCAGGCCCCGGCACACGCCCTCTATGCAAATCCCAACCCAGCTCCTTGCTCAAGTAGCTGCCCTGGGGTGCTCAGAGCCACTGCCCCCAGGAGCTGAGCTTCCCTCCCAGGCTCTGGGCTCCCCTTCTGCAACACCATGACAGCCCTGCTCTGTCCCCTGCTCCTCCTGGCCCTGGTCCCAGGTGAGTGCTGGGGGAGCTGCACTAAGTGGCAGAAGTTGGGGAGGTTTTGTCAGGGTGGATGCTGACTGATCCCTGCTTTTTTCAGGCATCCAGTCCCAGCTCCAGCTCCAGGAGTCTGGCCCAGGAGTGGTGAAGCCTGGGGAGACCCTCAGCCTGACCTGCACCATCACTGGTGGCTCTGTCAGTAGCAGTTACTGGTGGAGCTGGATCCGGCAGCCTCCAGGGAAAGCGCTGGAATGGATGGGGTACATAGTTGGAAGCAGTGGTAGCACAGGCTACACCCCGTCCCTCCAGAGCCGCATCACCATTTCCAAGGACAACGCCAAGAACCAGTTCTCCCTGCAGCTGCGCTCCCTGACAGCCGCAGACACCGCCACGTATTACTGTGCCAGAGACACAGTGACACAGAGCAGAGCAGAGGCTGCACAAAAAGAGGAAGCCTGTTCTTCATAGTGTAGCAAAATAAAAAAAGGCTCAGACAAGGACATTCCCACCTGAAAACCTCACACTCATGGAGCGAAACTCCCGCAGGATCAGCTGTGGCCATCTGAGCGTTCCTACATTTGGACCCATAAAATCCCAGAAAGGACAGGCCTGAGAGCGTCACCAGGCATTTGACAGACAGATGTTAGCAAGCAGTACCAGTCTCAAGGAGGCTTCATCACAGAGCTTTTGGGGACACTGTCAGAAGGAGTAGCCATGGCAGTGGGGCTCGTCACTCCCTTGGGCACTTGTGCAATGCCCAGCCCTGCCTTGCCCAAAGGGCCATCAGCAAAATACTCCTGGATTCAAAACACACTCTCCTGCAAAGCATTTCCAAAAGGCTTGAGGGGAAGTACCCAGGCTCCTTTCTCCCACTGCTGTTTTTCCGGCAGTGTGAGGACTCCTAACTACCCTTGGCTCCCATAGCACTCATCTTCATGGCCAGCAGAGAAGACAAAGATGTCCACTTCCTCAAGTCTTCCTGGGTGCTGACATCCTCCGCAGTCACACAGGACTTTCCTTCCTGCTTCTGTATTTCATCAGACATTTCAAACCACCTTGGGAATGCTTGCCACATACATCCCAAAGGTTGTTATGAAACTGGGGTGTCCAAAACCACTTTGGCATCTTGGAAGATCATCTTTTTCCTGAACTAAATTGACTGTCAGGTGGAAACCTCTGCAGGGATCATTCCCACGGGGACACCTGGACAATGACAGCTCCCTGCACAGACAGAGCTCTGCAGCTTCTTCCAGCCTGGTGCCTCCCCTGGCCCCAGCTCCTTCTGATGCCCCAGGCCCTGGGCACCTGCAGGGCAGAGATAGCTCTATCCCCACACAGCACCACCCTTGCACCCAGATGGCAATGAGGGAAGAGCCCAAACCTGTCACCAGGTAAAACAGCAGGAGGCAGGGATGTGCCCACCACCAGCCAAGCCTGGCAGCTGAGAGCAGGCCCACGCCACCCCTCCCATGGGCAGGGGCCAGCTGCAACAAGAGGGGCTCTTGCATCTCCAGCACCCCCATGGACAGGATTGCTCCAGAAACCACCCAAGTCTCAGCTTTCCCAGCAGCCAGGAGACATTAGGCACAGCTGGCACTGCATGGAGCTGGGCTCCCCAGGCCTCCGACCTCTTGCCAAACCCTAAATGTGCACTGTGACAGGCCAGTAGGGAGCGCTCCTGCATTGAGCCACCCACCTCCCTGAGCCCCACCACCTTCCAGGCTCTGAATGCCTCCCTAGGGGCGCCTTATGTTCGGCCGACCCCTCTCCCGGAGCACACTTGCTAGTCTGGGGGTAACGTCACCCCCACCACCCCGAGAAGGGACTGTCTCGGCCCTGTGTCCTCAGGGAAACACAGGCCTAATAGTCATACGGGTACTCAACCTGGTACAGGCACTTGGGGCACTTCCCCAAGTCAGGGGGCAGAAAGTGAAGTCTCCCTTAGTCCGCAGACCTAAGGGGTCTCTTAGGCATAATTTAGACCCACCCCTCAATAAGTCTCCCACACCAGTCACAAAGGAGAACTTTATTGATTACAAGGGGTAGGGGAAACTAGGGTACAGGATTGAGCAATATCTTAGAAATCCTAAAGAGCAAACCGTGTGGCTGAGGTAGCCTTTTGATTATGCATCCCTGTTAATGCCAGCTAAATATTTAATCAGATTGAGTAGCTTACTCACAAGCATCTTCCAAAGGCAGGTGAAGTTTCCCTTTAGGGGCAGGCAGTTCCTTGCTCATGAGTTCTGGGGTGAGAGAGAGCTAGTTTCAGATGGTAAGGCTTCTCTATGTCCCCTACATGGCTGCTGTTTCACCTCATGGCCGAAGAGAGAAAGCCCCTCCTTCCCCCCCCCCCAACCTATATAGCCCCTGTGACCTCATTCACCTGGTCCAGTGGAGGTCAGCCCCAGTTGGCTGTCAGCCAACCAATTTGAAATACATCACCTGTTACCAGGCAGATTCCAGCTCCCCAGGTAGAAACCCCTCACCCAGGTAATTGATGCAAGTCACATAGGCAGAGGGAGCAGGTTTCCCCCCTCCCTCAGGGATGCAGCCAGCTCAGGTTACCTAAAGAGACAGGCTGAGGTGGGAATCCTCTGTGCTGGCCCATCTTGATCACATTGTTGCCAGGCAGAGATTTTGGGGAGAAACCAAGGTGGCTTTGTGCCACATGCACCACTGTGACTGCCTGCACCTAGCAAACCAAGCCCTGACTCTCTGCTCCTCTGCAGCCCCCAGGGACAGGGCAGCTTCCCCCTGACCTCAGACACCTCTACCCCAGGAAGCACCAGTCTGCCAAGGGTGGGGACAGGTCCCTTCAGCAAAAGGGCAATCAGGCCCCCATGTCCTGGCGTGGGAGTTGCACAGAGGTGGGATAGGAGGGCCCATCACCTGCTTTCTGCACTCAGCACAGCTGATCCCCATCACAGGAAAGAGCAGCAGGGGCTGGGCTAAGTCAGGGGAGATGCAAATCAGGGGCAGGCTGCCATGCCAAAATTGCTCCGTCCTGCTGCCCAGGCAGCCCCTGAGTGAACAAGCAATAGCCACTCGGGTCTGTGCCATGAGTTACCAACACCCACGAGTTTTCCCCATAACCAAAGATGGGACTTAGGCTGCAACTCCTTGCCCTGGCAGCAGCTCCACAAGGTATTTCATCCTCCCACAAGACATGCAGAGGAAGGGGAGGGCTGCACAGCTGCTGCCTGGTAATAGTTACTCTTGTATCCTACCCTGTTTTCCAGGGGCCTGTTTCCAGGTGCAGCTGGGGGAGTCTGCAGGGGACAGAGGAAGCTTCAAGACTCTGCACGTCTCCTGCAAATCCTCTCAGTTTACCTTCATGGACTACTACATGGTCTAAATCCAGCAGGCTCCTGGAAAGGGGCTGGGCTGGATGGCTGAGATAAGGGATACTAGATCCAACTAGTGATAATCCTTGGCTGTCAAAGGGTGAATTACCATGTGCCAGGATCACTCCCAGAGCCTGCTACACCTGCACGTGAGCAACCTGAAAGCTGCAGATGTGATCAGGTATAACTGTGACAGACTGAAAGGGATCTCAACCCTAGTAAAGCAATATAAAGGCACAGCTCAAAACCACCCTTCTGAGGTGCTAGGTGGGGCAGCCACCCCCCACCTGCCAGCACAGCCCTGCACAGAGGCAGGAGGGCATGAGCCTGCAGGGGGAACAGTCCACACTTACAAGACTCCTTTCAACTCCACCTGCCCTAGCAAAAGCTGCCCCCAATCCCAGCTCTACAAATATTGCTCCAGTGCCCAGAAAATACCGGGCACATCCCTTTTGGCTATTCAGCAGAGGACAGCTTATTGGAGGAAGCAGTGGATTCAGCTGCCTTCCGCACATGGAAAAACCCAGCATGGTCCCATCACTGGGCCCAGCATCATGTGCAATCATGTCTTCTCACATGGTGAAATCTTTGTATCCAACCAAGGGCTGGTCTCTATGAAAGCAATGATGATATGATGCAGCCTTTGCTGGTGTCCCTGCACACCTTTCTGCCCCAGCCCAACACCCAGCCCTGCTGCTTCCACTCTGCACACATAGTCTTACCAGCCCACACTCAGGTCTCTGCAGGCTGAGGCAATCCCCACTTCCAGCACTTGCTACAAGCCCCTCAGACAGCCCTGAGCTCACCTGCAGGACTCATGTCCTCCCAAGGGACTTAGCTTCCCCCACATTGCCGCTGTGACCAAGGACCCTTCTCCCTCCAGGCCAGACTCCCGAGTGGTTCAAACACATTGTGGGGTCCAGGCGGCAGGGCAGCCCCTCCTGGGTGTGAGTAACTTCTGAGCCATGCTCTGCCCCCTGCTCCTCTTGGCCCTGGCTCCATGGGAGTGCCTCGGGAGACTGTGGGAGGTGCAGCTGAGAAGGGTACATGTGGGGCCAGTCCCCACTGATTCTTGTGTGTTCTAGGTGTCCAGTCCCAATTCCAGCTCCTGCAGTCTGGCCCACGGGTGGTGAAGCCTGGGGAGACCCTCAGCCTGACCTGCACCGTCACTGGTGGCACTGTCACAAGCAGTTACGGTGGATCTGGATCCTGCAGGCTCCTGGCAAAGGGCTGCAGTGCATGGGAGCATGGAGTGGTAGCACATATGACAACACAGCTTTCCAGAACAAAATCACCATCTCCAGGGACTCTTCCAACAGCAAATACTACCTGCAGCTCAGCTCCCTGACAGCTACAGGCACCACCACGTATTACTGTGCCAGGGGTGGCACAGTGACACAGAGCAGGGCAGGGGCTGCACAAAAAGATGAAGTGGATTCTTAACAGGCAGCCCTGCAAGTGTCCCTTCTGAGACAGAGACAGGAACAGACAGAGACAGAGAGAGACACGCATGAAATACATGACCAAGAGCAAGCCGAGGCTGGTTCTCCCCAGGAGCTCCACACTGCTGTGGGGATTCACAACCAGACCCAGGCTGGGAGTGGTGAGTGTCTATTTCCAGGCCAGATCCACTGCACACCCTGCCTGGCCTGAACCCCCAGGCCCTCCCTTAGTGAGAAGGGGACTGAGCACTTTCAGTCTGGCACCCCTGACATACACATGGCACCAGCAGGGACATCACACACACAAAGCAGTGACATGTACATGCAAACATATATGTGTGCATGTGAACACTAAGAAATGCAAGAATAACTTTAGTCCACCCCATGACATCCCAGCACTACAGAGAAGAGAGAGAGAAGGAGTCAATGAACCCAGAGCCTGGCAGGGGGCAGGGACTGCAGAGTAACCCCCAGTCCCTCGCAGGCAGCACTGACCCTGCTCTACAACCTCCCTCCCCTCTTTCAGCCTAGACAGCTGCTGATCCTGTTGTCATCCTTCTTACTGTCTCAGGGTCCAGTTGTGTCTTTATCCCATTCGTTTTCCCTGTCCACTTCCCTTCCCAGGGTGACTTTGAACAGCCTGTGCCATGGAGATGTGGCACATGCGTCACAGACCCAATCTTTGCTTCACTTTGGCCTCCTTCTTCTCCCAGGATCTCCTTCCACTCAGCTCAGGGTCAAACTCCATCCCAAGGATCTGGACTCCCTCACAGGGGACTGAGATCCCCAGGGACTCCAGGTCCCCAAGCTCACCCATGACCAGGCAGGTGCTCTTGCTCACATCAAGCTTTGCCCCTGCTGCTGCCTCATAGATCCATGTGTGCCAAAGTGCTCTCTACAGCACACTTATTCTGGCACAGGACATTTTGGTCATCTATGTAGGCCAGGACCTTGGTCTCTTCCTTGCTTTCTCTGGGAATCAGGACTTCATGCATCCCAGGGTCCTGCTTGATGTGCAAGACCAGGGGTTCAATGGCACAGAGAAAAAGGATCGGGGAGAGCAGACAGCCCTGGCAAACCTCTGACTCTATTACCATCAGCCATCTGTCCTGCTCCAGCTGGAGCACATCCCTCAGTTGCAGTAGTGCTCCATGGATCTCACATCCTGATACCAGACATCACTGGTACTCATGGCTGATTGAACCTAGGACAGATATAATTTGCTCAGCCAAGAATTTGGCCAGCAGCTTATAGTCAAAATTCAGGAGGGGGATTGGCCACCAGTTCTTCAAATCTTCCCTCAGGCCCTTCTGTGCAAGATGATCATGAGGCTCTGGTCCATTCAAGGAATCACCCAGCATTGCTGACCGGGGCAGTGCATTTCCTGCCTGAGTCCCACATCCCTGAGCACCTCCTTCTCATCTGCACTGAGCTCTCTTGGGTGAGAAGCAGTGTAGGAGGAGCCATCCCCTGAGGCTGCTCCAACCCCACTTGTCCTTGCAGCAAAGTGCGCTGAGCTGCACTGAGCCAGAGCCTCCTGGCAGCTCCTGTACTTCCTGGGCCTAACCATATACAAATCCCTCCCCCACGCCCCCAAACACATCCCAATCTCTCATTATCAACCCCTGGATCCAAGCAGCTGAGTGAACCCCCCAGTCGCAAACACCATGTATCTGCTCCTTGTTGTCCTCTCGCTCCTGGCTCTGCCCTTAGGTCAGTGCTTGCCCCCCTCCATAACTCCGAGGGCCCCATCATGGCTGGGCTAAGCTGCAGGACCTTTGGGATCATGCTTGGAGCTGGGTCTCACAGCCTCCTGGGAAGGCCCTGGAGTGGCTGGGGCTTATCCAAGGGAATACAAACCTGCAGAACAATTCAGTCTTCAGGAACTGAATCAGAATCACCAGGAATCACAGATCTAGGAACCAGGTGTACTTGCTACTGGGGGGGCAGCTGACAGGGCCACCTACTACTGCGCCAGGGGAGCACAATGACACAGGGCAATGGGGTGTCCTTTAAAAATCCCTCCTGTCCCAAGTGAAGAGCACGTTCTGACACTGACCCAGCACTACATCATCTGCAGCAGGATGTGCATGGAAGGGCCTTGCCTTTCAGACAAACCCACCCCCTGTCACGTTTGTCAGGGTTGGGCACTGCTGCCCAGCACTTTGGGTGAGATGGAGCAATTTAGGAGCCCAGAGACACAGTGCTTCAATGCATATGTTGAAGCATAAACTTCATAGCACTGCCGTCCTGGGGCCCCACGTCCTAGGTTCCTTATCATGGCCTAGCCCCACAGGGACTCCAGCAGCATTGGCCCAGGTCATCCGAAGTCTACATGTGACAGAAACACACAGAGCGTGGTTGTCAGCGTGGAGGTTTGGGCTCACCTCCTCCCACCATCTAGCAGGTTGCATAGCCCAGGGCTTCTGCAGGCTCAGCTCTGCCAGCAAGGGCCCCTCATCTGCCAGAGCCTGCTCCCAACTTTGAACCTTTGGAGAAAGTCACAGGGATGGAAAGACAAGATGATCATGATCTTTCTGCTGAAACCTGGCTTTCCTATTGTCTGCTTTCTTGAAAATCTAACAAGAGCTGACAGGGGGGCAGACATTTCTGGCACAGTGATACCAAGTGCAGTACCAAGGGAGAGATGTTCAAAAATATTTAGGTGCCCAATGCCCAGTCATTCCAGAGAGTCAGATGCCTAAAAGCTTCCCAGCACCTGCACCTCCCACGCAGCAGGTCTTCTCCCAATGAAGCTGGTGACCCCGACTCCTTGGGAATGCCACCAGGCCACTCTTGAAAACTCTTGACCCCTCACTTCTCTGGAGATCTGCCCCAACCATTGAAATATCAGGATCTTACAGGTGGTGGCAGGACAGGACTATACCAGATTTTGCACTCCTCACTGGAGATGCAGAGGGATTTGTTGGCTGAGTGATTGCAGAGCCACTGACCATCATCTTTGAAAACTCATGGCTATAGGGGAGGCCCCAGATGATTTGAAAAGGGCAGACATAGTGCCAATATTTAAGAAAGGAAAGAAGGAGGATCCAGGGAACTACAGATCAGTCAGCCGCATCTCAGTTCCTGGAAAGATCATGGAGCAGATCCTCAAGGAATCCATTTCTAAGTACTTGGAGGAAAAAAGGTGATTAGGAGCAGTCAGCATGGATTCACCAGGGACAAGTCAAGCCTGACCAACTGACTGCCTTCTATGATGAGGTGACTGGCTCTGTGGATGGAAGGACATGGGTGGATGTGATTTTAGCAAGGCTTTTGATATGCTCTCCCACAACAGTCCCACAGGCAAGCTAAGGAAGTATGGGCACCCTCAGCAACTTTGCACAGGACACCAAGCTGCGAGGAGTAGTGGATACACTGGAGAGTAAAACAAGGATTCAGAGAGACCTGGACAAATTGGAGGATTGGGCCAAAATGTATTTCATGAGGTTGAACAAGGATAAATCAAAGTCCTGCATTTAGGACAGAAAAATCCCAAGTAATAATACAGGCTAGGGATGACTGCCTGGGTAGCACCTCTGCCAAAAAGGCCCTGGGAGTTACAGTGGACAATAAGCTGAATATGAGCCTAGACTGTGCCCTTGGTGCCAGGAAGGCTAACAGCACCCTGGGCGGCATTGCTAGGTGTGTTGCCTGTTAGTCCAGGGATTTGAGTCTTCCCCTCTTTTCAGCACTGGTGAGGCCACATCTGGAGTACTGTCCTCAGTTTTTGGCCCCCCCACCACAGAAATCATGTGGACAAATTGGAGAGAGTGAAGGGGAAGAAAACAAAAATAGTTTGCGGGCTGAGGCACATGGGTTATAAGGAGAGGCTAGGGGAACTGGGCTATTTACTTTGACGAGGAGAAGACAGAGATGATTTAATAGCAGCCTTCAAGTACCTGAAGGGAATTCGAAAGAGGACAGAGCTGGACTGTTCTCAGCAGTGGCAGATGACAGTATAAACAGCAATGGTCTCAAATAACAGCAAGGGAATTTTAGGCTAGCTATTAGGAAGAATTTCCCTGCACCGTGTCTGGATTCCCTCTCACCAGCTGGGATGTGCACTGGGTTCACCAGACATCAGGGGAATTGTTGGGGTGGGACTGAGCTATCTGGCCTGGTGGAGGCATTGTCTCTAACCGTGCTCTCAAAACCTGCCTCAGCATCAGCAGAGACACGTCCAGCAGTAAAGTGCAGCTGCACCTGACCGGGGTCCAGGATGGAGACACAACCCAGTACTGTGCCAGAAATACACACAATGAATTAGTACC
>NC_143400.1:42125484-42153653 GCF_052110815.1 Crocodylus siamensis | reverse complement strand
TGTCTCCCTGCTTAAGTAGCTGCCCTGGGGCTCTTAGGCCCACTGACCCAATGAGCTGAGCTATCCTCCTGTGCTCTTTTTACCTCTCCTCCAGCACCATGACCGCCCTGCTCTGCCCCCTGCTCCTCTTGGCCCTGGCTCCATGGCAGTGCCTCGGGAGACTGTGGGAGGTGCAGCTGAGAAGGGTAGATGTGGGGTCAGTCCTCACTGATCCTTGTTTTTTATATGTGTCCAGTCCCATCTCCAGCTCCTGCAGTCTGGCCCATGGGTGCTGAAGTCTACAGAGACCCTCAGCCTGACCTGCACCGTCACTGGTGGCTCTATCACGAGCAGTTACTGGTGGAGCTGGATCCGGCAGGCTTCTGGCAAAAGGGCTGGAGTGGATGGGGTGGAGGACTGGTAGCACAAGCTACAACCCAGCTTTCCAGACCAGAATCACCATCTCCGTGGACTCCTCCAACACCAAGTACTACCTGCGGCTCAGCTCCCTGACAGCTGCACACACCACCATGTAATACTGGGCCAAGGGTGGCACAGTGACACAGAGCAGGGCAGGGGCCGCACAAAGGGGGAAGTGGATTCTTAACAGGTGGACTTGGCAATTTCCTTCTGAGACTGAGACAGAGAGGGACACGCATGAAATACATGACCAAGAGGAAACCCAGATTGGGGCTCCCCAGGAGCTCCACACTGCTGTGCGGATTCACAACCAGACCCAGGCTGGGAGTGGGGAGTGTCTATTCCCAGGCCAGATCCGCTGCACACCCTGCCTGGTCTAAGCCCTCAGGTCCTCCCTTAGTGAGAAGGGGACTGAGCACTTTCTTCCTGGCACCCCTGACACATACATGGGCACCAGAAGGGACATCACACACACAAAGCAGTTACATACAAGCAAGAATACATGACTGCACATGCAAACACACAAATGGAAGAATAATTTTTGTCCACCCCCATGACAAGCGAACACTATAGAGAGCAGAGGGAGAGACAGACATACCCAGAGCCTGCCAGGGAGTGCAGAGTAACCCCCAGCCCCTCACAGACAGCACCAGGGAGCTGCAGATCTGGCTCATGGACTGGCCTGGCCCTGCTCTACAACCTCCCTCCCCTCTCACAGCCATAGACAGGTCCCATTCTGCACCAGCTGCTGCCTGCTCCCAAAGCTGAGTCCATCCAGCCCCAGAACGGGGACCCTTACCAGAGTCCTGGAAGGTCTGAACTCAGAGGCTCATCCAAGCACACAGTACGGTGTCTGTGGCCATCACCCCAGGGACGTGGTCTGATTATACTCTGCAGAGATGGGGGGCAATGCATCGTGCTGGTGACTGTGAAGTGAGGCCCCATAGACTCCACCTGTTTTGGGGGACCCAACTGTCTGCTTGATGGGGGAATGGGCTCACAGTCTGCCATGATGCACTGCAGCACATTGGCACCCAGTACTGACCTGAGTTGGGACTAAAGACGCAGACAGAGCAAGGACCAGTCATCAATTGGGCCCTAAGGAGAGTGGGGTGTACAGAGCGGGTTATTCCCTCCACAGAATTTTTTTTTTTAATTAAAATATATCTATATCTAGCTAGCTAGCTATAGATAGGTAGATAGAGAGACTGACTGGACCTTTATCATAGACTTCCATCACACCTTTATTTAAATCACCCAAAGAACAGAGGGTCCCATACTAGGGCTGTGCAAAATACAAGTGTTGCTTTTCGACCAGCGCTTCGACGTTTCACCCGGGGGTGAGCCAGCAGTTGTGACAACACTGTGCTCTAACATGAATGTGTGCAACAAGTTTTGCTTTCAGGATTTTGGGGTGCATTTTCTCTGAACTCCCTGGACCTATCACCTTGAACCGTGGCAGGCTTCAAGGTTTCATCAGGGCCTAACACCCAAGCAACTTTCAACTCGCTGTCGCTTAACACACACACACACGACATGAGTTTCTCTCTCATGATTGTGGGGTGCAGTTTCTCTGACCCCCCTACACCCATCTCCTTGAAACTTGGCACACATCATGCCAAGATCTGGCCAAAAGGTATAATGGGGAAACAATACAATATCTGTAACTTTGTTGTTTATTGTCTGATGTGGATGAAATTTTCAGGAACTGTAGACCCTGCAGAGAGCATGAAGCCTGCCAAGACTCAAGAAGATCTGTGTAAGGTTTTGGGGGAAACTTTACCACAAATAATTCTTCAAAGCAAAACTCATGTCACGTCTATATGTTACACCACTGAGGTTGTGGGGGTGGGGACTGCAGGGCTGGTGGCTCCAGGTGAGGCACAAAGCCTGCCAAGTTCAGGAACATAGGTGCGGGGGGGGAACGGACTGCACCTCAAGCTGTGGACAAGCAAAACTCAGACATGGATGACATGTATGTGCAAGGAGGCAGGTGGGCACACGGGATCACACACGGGAAGGATCCCCAGCACCTGATCTGTTTTTGGTGCCTGAAACCCTTTTGAACCTGAGCAATTCCCACCTCCTGCTGAGCTTCCTGCCCTGCCTCAGGGGGATGAGTCTCCTTCACACAGACTCTGACCAGTGCTGGCAGGACACAAATGCTCTGTTCTTATCCCCAAAAGGGAAAGCACATACAAATCATTGCCCAGGGGCTCCACAATGCTGTTGCTTATGGGAGACAGGGCCCTTCAGCAAAGGGCAAGGAAATCAGGCCCCAGAGCCTGCTGTGGGAGGTACTCAGACACAGGGGAAGGGAGGGTCCAGCCACTCTCTGTGCCCAGCACAACTGATCCCCCTCCCTGGGGAAAATCAGCAGGGTGGTATAAGGCAGGGGACATGCAAATCACACACAGGCTGCCCAGTATAAACCACTCTGTCCTGCTGCCCAGGCAGCACCTGCACAGATAACCCACAGCCCTCAGCTCCAGGCACTGACCACCAACACAGAACAGCTTCCCCCAGCACCAGGGAAGATGGGACTTGGGCTCTACCTGCTTCTCCTGGCCACAGCTCTGCAAGGTATTTCATCATTCTACAGCTAGGGGTGGGGAGTGCTGCACTGATCCTGCCCTGATACTAGTTACTCTTGGATCCTACCTTTCTTTACAGGTGCCTGGTCCCAGGTGCAGCTGGTAGAGTCTGGAGGAGATGTGAGGAAACCTGGAGACTCTCTGCGCCTCTCCTGCAAAGCCTCCAGGTTCACCTTCAGTAACTACTACATGGACTGGGTCTGCCAGGCTCCTGGGAAGGGGCTGGACTGGGTGGCAAGAATTAAAAGTGATGGATCCAGCCAGTGGTACTCCCCGGCTGTTCAAGGATGATTCACCATCTCCAGAGACAACTCCCAGAACATGCTGTACCTGCAGATGAGCGGCCTGAAACCCGAGGACACAGGCCTGTATTACTGTGCCAGAGACACACTGACTCAAACCTCTTCATGGCAATACAAAATCCCTGCTCAGATCCTCCTTTCTAAGGTGCCAGGAGGGGGCAGCCACTCTGCACAGCACAGCCCTGCACAGAGGCAGGAGGGGAGACAGGGGACTGGGGACAATAAACCCCAGCCTCTAGACTCTTTTCCACTCCAGTAGCTCTGACAAAAGCCACCCTCCAGGCCCAACTCTCCAGAAATTGCTCCAGCCCAAAGAAAGTGCCAGGCAGGTCCTTTTCAGTGCAGGGCACAGGAGGACAGCAGGTCCAGTGGCAGCAGCCTGGTCAGAGTGGGGTACACAGAGCTCAGGATGTGGGGGGAGGAAGAGGTTTGAGCTGAACAAGATTTGGCACTATCACCCACTGCTGCCCGGGGCTCTGCTTCACACAGCCGTTCCCCCTCACTGCTTCCCACTCACCAAAAGCACTCACCCCTGCTTCCCCAAAACAGCCTCCCAAGGGCCAGCCTCCTCCCTGCTCCCCACAGCAAACCCACCCCGCCTGACTGGCACAGGAGCCTGCTCTTGCTGCCTCAGTCCGATGAGCTGGGGCTCACGCCACGGGCAAGTCTGACCGAGATCCAGGGCAGGGTGCTCGATTTTAGACACTGGTCGGACAATGCAGCTTCTGCTTGGCATGTTGTAAACCCTGGACACATGCAACATTAGCCAAAAGTGTGTGTCTTGTGAGCACAGGGAAATCAAGGATCTCTTTGAGATCGTGATGTTTTTATGGGTGCTGCCTCTCTTCATAACTCTCCTCATCTATAGTGTGAAGCCAATTGCCAGGATTTGTGCATCAGACCATAGCAGTTTCCCTAGAGTATGCCCTTCTAACAAGGAGAGGGACCCAGGCCCAGCCCAGCTCAGGGACCCCTTTATGAAGCAGCTGAGCCCAATCCTCCTGCCTCTCCTGCTTCCCCAGTCTTCTGCCCCCCTCTGTCTTGGGAAGGGGCTGCAGTGGATTGGGGAAATCACTGGGAACTCAAATACCATCAGATATGCACTAGCAGTGAAGGGGAGCTTCACCATTTCTAGAGACAACACCTGAGCCCCAAGGACACGACCTGGTATTACTGTGCAAGCTACAGAGCAAGAGAAAGCCCCTCTGAGACCAAGCAAAAACCTGCCAGGGCCATTTCACAGCCTGGTCCAGCAGGTGGTGATGACAGGACATGCTTTCTAGTACGGTAAAGGACAGGGCAGAGCCCTGGAAACCTCTGTCTTATACAGTCTCTGCTGTTTGGTGCTGCAGCCCACCCGGAGCGTGCATGCTGGACAGCCCAGAGCCGGTGGTGGAAAACACTGCCTGGCGTGGCAAGCGTGGGGGCCAGAACTGCTGCTACCACCATGCACAACACCGACAGGTGAGCCTGGAGCCAGCCCGGGCCCAATATGGCTGCGGTGGGGTGGGGGGTTACAAGCTGGTGCTGAGACCAGGGAAAAGGGGAAAAGTGCCCTGTGCTACAGCCACTCACAGACCTCTGGCAGCTGCCTGTGCCTGCGCAGGACAGCCCAGCAAGGGTGCAGCAGGAAGTGGCAACTACCAGGCAGGGGAAGGGGTGGTTTCCCCTGTGCTCAGCACCAGCTCGTTCCCTGCCAGCGAGCAGGGGTGGGGGCTGGATGCTGCCTCCCGCCTGTACCATGGGGCTGCACAGCTCTGGGAGTGAGCAGGTGCACGGGGCCCATACGTGTGTCCCGGGGCCAAAGCAGGGCAGCAGGAGTGCAGGGTCCCAGCCATCGGGGCTCTATGGAGCTGAGTCAGCTCCCCCCTCGTCCTGCTGGTGCAGCCCAGTGCGGCTCCACAGACCCCTGCCAGCCTGCACCCTGCTCTGGACCCCACCAGTGCTGGCCCCAAGACACTGGTGCCAAGACCTTGACCAGGGGGCAGGGCACCTGTCAAGGGGCACGGCTACCAATGCAGCACTGGACAGCCTGCCAAAAGTGGGTGAGCCGCCCTCCTCTGGGAACAATTGCTCACGCCTAAGCTAAGTTCACCTGGGGAAGTGATTAAAGCCCTTGTTAACCCTCCCTGCCCTCTACCCTGCCCCTTCCCTACCCCAGCGTGACCTGGATGGGGCAGGTTTCTCCCTTCCAGCTGTTCCTCACAGGCACATCTTCATTGTCCAGCAAGGATCTCCCCATCTCTCAGCCCTGCCCAGCACAGACTCAGTGCTGTGATGTCAAATGAGCCTTGCAGCAAGCTCACAAGCCACTTTCTGTAGTGGGAGTGAGACCCCATCTCTGAACAGAGGGGCAGGAGGGGACATGTCCACCGTGTGTGCCTTGGGATGAGGGAGCCTGAGCCAGGCTGAACACTTAAGGGAGCAGGAAAGTATGGGTGCATAGCCAGGTGGCCTCCCTGCACACAGGGACCCCCGCATACATACACACATGCTCCAAGCCACCCCAGCCAATGGGGCAGTTCAGCCTGCAAAGCTCCTGCCCTACCGCCCCTTCCCATCCCATGCTCTAGCCTAGCCAGTCCTGGCCCTGGGGCACCCCCCATCACAGAGCCAGCACCAGCCCTTGCCATCCTCTCCCATACTCTATCACACTGACATGCACATTTCTGGGCTTTGGGCATGGGCGGGGGGATCTCGCTGGTGCCAGGTTGTGGCCCCTGCTCTGGAAGAAGTGTCTCCCTGTGGGGCAATCCCAGCCCCACTGGACTCTAGCCCAGCCCCAAGACTTCATCCCCAATTGCTTGGCTCCTTCTGCCCAGCTGGATCTGCCCATTCCCTGCCCTGCAGCTGTAGCTCTGTCCCCAGCACATCATCCAGGAACCACAGAGTCCCTCTGTCCTGCCCTGTGGCAGAGGGGAAAGTAGGACCCTGCAGCTCAGGGCAGGAAGGGTTGGAGCAGGAGTTTCCCACAGAGCAGGAGCTGCCCTGAAGCTGCCCACACTTATGCTGATCCCAGCACAGGGGCACCAGGCTGGGAAACCTCTGGCCCTGGGGGATGCTCAGGGCACCAGGGTATGACCCTCCTAGGGAAAGTCCCTGCAGCAGATACTTGAGCAAGACCAACCCATCATGATCAGGTCTTGGGAACTCCACTATCCTTGGGGGATTGAGGTCACTCCTTTGCCCAAACCAGGGGGGTCACTGTCGCCAGAAGGAGGAGAGGGATAAGGGACCATGACCCAGAATAAGAGATGCGACTCAGGGCAAGAGGCTCCTGGGGTCACATGCCACCTCCACCAGCCCCTGGAGGCAGCAGCAGGATGGCCTGGAGCCCTGGGGCCAGAGCAGGGCTCAGCAAGGGGCTGCCACTAACAGGGCTGAAGGGTTTGCTCTGCAGCAGCCAGTCAGCAGCCGGGGCCTTGCACCACAAGGGTGAAGGAGGAGCAGGGAGGAAAACCACAAGTACATGCACACACACACACACACACACACACACACACACACACACACACAGAGACATGCCTCTCACTATCTGTCCCAGGCCAGGCCCCAGCACACGCCCTCTATGCAAATCCCAAACCAACTCCTTGCTCAAGTACCTGCTCTGGGGTGCTCAGAGCCATTGCCCACAGGAGCTGAGCTTCCCTCCCAGGCCCTGGTCTGCCCTCCTGCAACACCATGACAGCCCTGCTCTGTCCCCTGCTCCTCCTGGCCCTGGTCCCAGGTGAGTGCTGGGGGAACTGCACTAAGTAGCAGAAGTTGGGGAGGTTTTGTCAGGGTGGATGCTGACTGATCCCTGCTTTTTTCAGGCATCCAGTCCCAGCTCCAGCTCCAGGAGTCTGGCCCAGGAGTGGTGAAGCCTGGGGAGACCCTCAGCCTGACCTGCACCATCACTGGTGGCACTGTCACTAGCAGTTACTGGTGGAGCTGGATCCGGCAGCCTCCAGGGAAAGGGCTGGAATGGGTGGGATCCATAAGTGGAACCAGTGGTAACACAGGCTACAACCCGTCCCTCCAGAGCCGCATCACCATTACCAAGGACAATGCCAAGAACCAGTTCTCCCTGCAGCTGCGCTCCCTGACAGCCGCAGACACCGCCACATATTACTGTGCCAGAAACACAGTGACACGGAGCAGAGCAGAGGCTGCACAAAAAGAGGAAGCCTGTTATTCATAGTGTAGTAAAATTATAAAAGGCTCAGACAGGGACATTTCCACCTGTAAATTTCACACTCATGGAGCGAAACTCCCTCAGAATCAGATGTGACCATCTGAGCGTTCCTACATTTGGACCCATAAAATCCCAGAAAGTATAGGCCTGAGACCATCACCGGGCATTTGACAGACAGATGTCAGCAAGGACTACCAGTCTCAAGGAGGCTTCATCACAGAACATTTGGGGGCACTGTCAGAATGAGGAGCCATGGCAGTGGGGCTCCTCACTTCCTTGGGCACTTGTGCAATGCCGAGCCCTGTCTGTCCAACCTAGGCCCACAAAATACTCCTGGATTCAAAACACACTCTCCTGCAAAGCATTTCCAAAAGGCTTGAGGGGAAGTACCCAGGCTCCTTTCTCCCACTGCTGTTTTTCCGGCAGTGTGACGACTCCTAACTACCCATGGCTCCCATAGCACTCGTCTTCATGGCCAGCAGAGAAGACAAAGATGTCCACTTCCTCAAATCTTCTTGGGTACTGACATCCTCAGCAGTCACTCAGGACTTTCTTTTCTGCTTGTGGATTTCATCAGACATCTCAAACCACCTTGGGATTGCGTGCCACCTTGATGCCAAAGGTTGTTATGAAACTGGGGTTTCCAAAATCACTTTGGCATCTTGGAAGTTCACCTTTTTCCTGAACTAAATTGACTCTGTCAGGTGGAAACCTCTGCAGGGATCATTCCCATGGGGATGCCTGGACGATGACAGCTCCCTGCACAGGCACAGCTCTGCAGCTTCTTCCAGCCTGGTGCCTCCCCAGGCCCCAACTCCTTCTGATGCCCCAGGCCCTGGGCACCTGCAGGACAGAGATCGCTCTATCCCCCCACAGCACCACCCTTGCACCCAGATGGCAATGAGGGAAGAGCCCAAAGCTGTCACCAGGTAAAACAGCAGGAGGCAGGGATGTGCTCACCACCAGCCAAGCCTGGCACCTGACAGCAGGCCCACACCACCCCTCCCATGGGCAGGGGCCAGCTGCAACAAGAGGGGCTCTTGCATCTCCAGCACCCCCATGGACAGGATTGCTCCAGAAACCACCCAAGTCTCAGCTTTCCCAGCAGCCAGGAGACATTAGGCACAGCTGGCACTGCATGGAGCTGGGCCCCTCAGGCCTCCGACCTCTTGCCAAACCCTAAGTGTGCACTGTGACAGGCCAGTAGGGGGCACTCCTGCGTTGAGCCACCCACCTCCCTGAGCCCCACCACCTTCCAGGCTCCGAATGCCTCCCTAGGGGCGCCTTATCCTCGGCCGACCCCTCTCCCGGAGCAAACTCGCTACTCTAGGGGTAACATCACAGCCACCACCCGGAGAAGGGACTCTCTCAGCCCTGTGTCCTCGGGAAAACACAGGCTTCATAGTCCGACAGGTACTCGACCCAGTACAGGCACTTGGGGCGCTTCCCCAAGTCACGGGAGAAAAAGTATAGTCTCCCTTAGTCCACAGACCTAAGGGGTCTCTTAGGCATAATTTAGACCCACCCCCCAATAAGTCTCCCACACCAGTCACAAAGGAGAACTTTATTGATTACAAGGGGTAGGGGAAACTATGGTACAGGATTGAGCAATATCTTAGAAATCCTAAAGAACAAACCGTGTGGCTGAGGTAGCCTTTTGATTATGCATCCCTGTTAATGCCAGCTAAATATTTAATCAGATTGAGTAGCTTACTCACAAGCATCTTCTAAAGGAGGAAGTTTCGCTTCAGGGGCAGGCAGTTCCTTGCTCATGAGTTTTGGGGTGAGAGAGAGCTCATTTCAGATGGTAAGGCTTCTCTGTGTCCCCCGCATGGCTGCTGTTTCACCTCATGGCTGAAGAGAGAGAGCCCCCTTCCCCCCCACAAACTTATATAGCCCCTGTGACCTCATTCACCTGGTGCAGTGGAGGTCAGCCCCAGCTGGCTGACAGTGAACCAATTTGAAATACATCACCTGTTACCGGGCAGATTCCAGCTCCCCAGGTAGAAACCCCTCACCCAGGTGGCTGATGCAAGTCAGGTAGGCAGAGGGAGCAGGTTCCCCCACTCCCTCTGGGATGCAGCCAGCTCAGGTTACCTAAAGAGACAGGCTGAGGTGTGAATCCTCTGTGCTGCCGCATCTTGATCACATTGTTGCCAGGCAGAGATTTTGGGGAGAAACCAAGGTGGCTTTGTGCCACATGCACCACTGTGACTGCCTGCACCTAGCAAACCAAGCCCTGACTCTCTGCTTCTCTGCAGCCCTCAGGGACAGGGCAGCTTCCCACTGACCTCAGACACCTCTACCCCAGAAAGCACCAGTCTGCCAAGGGTGGGGACAGGTCCCTTCAGCAAAAGGGCAATCAGGCCCCCATGTCCTGGCGTGGGAGTTGCACAGAGATAGGAGGTGGGATAGGAGGGTCCATCACCTTCTTTCTGCACTCAGCACAGCTGATCCCCATCACAGGAAAGAGCAGCAGAGGCTGGGGTAAGTCGGGGAGATGCAAATCAGGGGCAGGCTGCCATGCCAAAATCACTCCATCATGCTGCCCAGGCGGCCCCTGAATGATCAAGGCACAGCCCCTCTGGTCTGTGCCATGAGTTACCAACACCCACGAGTCTTCCCCACAACCAAAGATGGGACTTAGGCTGCAACTCCTTGCCCTGGCAGCAGCTCCACAAGGTATTTCATCCTCCCACAAGACATGCAGAGGAAGGGGAGGGCTACACCAGTGCTGCCTGTTAATAGTTACTCTTGTATCCTACCCTGTTTTCCAGGGGCCTGTTTCCAGGTGCAGCTGGGGGAGTCTGCAGGGGACAGGAGGAAGCTTCAAGACTCTGCACAGCTCCTGCAAATCCTCTCAGTTTACCTTCATGGACTACTACATGGTCTGAGTCCAGCAGGCTCCTGGAAAGGGGCTGGGCTGGATGGCTGAGAGAAGGAATACAAGATCCAACTAGTGATATTCCTTGGCTGTATAAGGGTGATTTACCATGTGCCAGGATAACTCCCAGAGCCTGCTACACCTGCACATGAGCAACCTGAAAGCTGCAGATGTGATCAGGTATGACTGTGGCAGACTGAAAGGGATCTCAACCCTAGTAAAGCAATATAAAGGCACAGCTCAAAACTACCCTTCTGAGGTGCTAGGTTTGGGCAGCCCCCCCCCCCCCCCCCCCAGCACAGCCCTGCACAGAGGCAGGATGGCATGAGCCTGCAGGGGGAACAGTCCACACTTACAAGACTCCTTTCAACTCCACCTGCCCTAGCAAAAGCTGCCCCCAATCCCAGCTCTACAAATATTGCTCCAGTGCCCAGAAAATACCGGGCACATCCCTTTTGGCTATTCAGCAGAGGACAGCTTATTGGAGGAAGCAGTGGATTCAGCTGCCTCCCGCACATGGAAAAACCCAGCATGGTCCCATCACTGGGCCCAGCATCATGTGCAATCATGTCTTCTCACATGGTGAAATCTTTGTATCCAACCAAGGGCTGGTCTCTATGAAAGCAATGATGATGATGCAGCTTTGCTAGTGTCCCTGCACACCTTTCTGCCCAAGCCCAACACCCAGCCCTGCTGCTTCCACTCTGCACACATAGTCTTACCAGCCCACACTCAGGTCTCTGCAGGCTGAGGCAATCCCCACTTCCACCACTTGCTACAAGCCCCTGAGATAGCCCTGAGCTCACCTGCAGGACTCATGTCCTCCCAAGGGACTTAGCTTCCCCCACATTGCCGCTGTGACCAAGGACCCTTCTCCCTCCAGGCGAGACTCCCGAGTGGTTCAAACACATTGTGGGGTCCAGGCGGCAGGGCAGCCCCTCCTGGGTGTGAGTAACTTCTGAGCCACGCTCTGCCCCCTGCTCCTCTTGGCCCTGGCTCCATGGGAGTGCCTTGGGAGACTGTGGGAGGTGAAGCTGAGAAGGGTACATGTGGGGCTAGTCCCCACTGATTCTTTTGTGTTCTAGGTGTCCAGTCCCAATTCCAGCTCCTGCAGTCTGGCCCACGGGTGGTGAAGCCTGGGGAGACCCTCAGCCTGATCTGCACCGTCACTGGTGGCACTGTCACAAGCAGTTACGGTGGATCTGGATCCTGCAGGCTCCTGGCAAAGGACTGCAGTGCATGGGAGCATGGAGTGGTAGCACATATGACAACACAGCTTTCCAGAATAAAATCACCATGTCCAGGGACTCTTCCAACAGAAAATACTGCCAGCAGCTCAGCTTCCTCACAGCTACAGGCACCACCACGTATTACTGTGCCAGGGGTGGCACAGTGACACAGAGCGGGGCAGAGGCTGCACAAAAAGATGAAGTGGATTCTTAACAGGCAGCCCTGCAAGTGTCCCTTCTGAGACAGAGACAGGAACAAACAGAGACACAGAGAGACACGCATTAAATACATGACCAAGAGCAGAGCCAAGGCTGGTTCTCCCCAGGAGCTCCACACTGCTGTGGGGATTCACAACCAGACCCAGGCTGGGAGCGGTGAGTGTCTATTCCCTGGCCAGGTGCACTGCACGCCCTGCCTGGCCTGAACCCCAGGCCCTCCCTTAGTGAGAAGGGGACTGAGCACTTCCAGTCTGGCACCCCTGACATTCACATGGCACCAGCAGGGACATCACACACACAAAGCAGTGACGTGTACATGCAAACATATATGTGTGCATGTGAACACTAAGAAATGCAAAATAACTTTAGTCCACCCCATGACAGCCCAGCACTACAGAGAAGAGAGAGAGAAGGAGTCAATGAACCCAGAGCCTGGCAGGGGGCAGGGAGTGCAGAGTAACCCCCAGTCCCTCGCAGGCAGCACTGACCCTGCTCTACAACCTCCCTCCCCTCTTTCAGCCTAGACAGCTGCTGATCCTGTTGTCAGCCTTCTTACTGTCTCAGGGTCCAGTTGTGTCTTTATCCCACTCATTTTCCCTGTCCACTTCCCTTCCCAGGGAGACTTTGAACAGCCTGTGCCATGGAGATGTGGCACATGCGTCACAGACCCAATCTTTGCTTCACTTTGGCCTCCTTCTCCCAGGATCTCCTTCCACTCAGCTCAGGGTTAAACTCCATCCCAAGGATCTGGACTCCCTCACAGGGGACTGAGATCCCCAGGGACTCCAGGTCCCCAAGCTCACCCATGACCAGGCAGGTGCTCTTGCTCACATCAGGCTTTGCCCCTGCTGCTGCCTCATAGATCCATGTGTGCCAAAGTGCTCTCTACAGCACACTTATTCTGGCACAGGACATTTTGGTCATCCGTGTAGGCCAGGACCTTGGTCTCTTCCTTGCTTTCTCTGGGAATCAGGACTTCATGCATCCCAGGGTCCTGCTTGATGTGCAAGACCAGGGGTTCAATGGCACAGAGAAAAAGGATTGGGGAGAGCAGACAGCCCTGGCAAACCTCTGACTCTATTACCATCAGCCATCTGTCCTGCTCCAGCTGGAGCACATCCCCCAGTTGAAGTAGTGCTCCATGGATCTGGCATCCTGATATGACACAACACTGGTACTCATGGCTGATTGAACCTAGGACAGATATAATTTGCTCAGCCAAGAATTTGGCCAGCAGCTTATAGTCAAAATTCAGGAGGGGGATTGGCCACTAGTTCTTCAAATCTTCCCTCAGACCCTTCTGTGCATGATGATCATGAGGCTCCGCTCCATTCAAGGAATCACCCAGCATTGCTAACTGGGGCAGTGCATTTCCTGCCTGAGTCCCACATCCCTCAGCACCTCCTTCTCATCTGCACTGAGCTCTCTTGGGTGAGAAGCAGTGTAGGAGGAGCCATACCCTGAGGCTGCTCCAACCCCGCTTGTCCTTGCAGCAAAGTGCACTGAGCTGCACTGAGCCAGAGCCTCCTGGCAGCTCCTGTACTTCCTGGGCCTAACCATATACAAATCCCTCCCCCACGCCCCCAAACACATCCTGATCTCTCATTATCAACCCCTGGGTCCAAGCAGCTGAGTGAACCCCCCAGTCACAAACACCATGTATCTGCTCCTTGTTGTCCCCTCGCTCCTGGCTCTGCCCTTAGGTCAGTGCTTGCCCTGCTCCATAACCCCGAGGGCCCCATCATGGCTGCGCTAAGCCCCAGGACAGGTTTCCTCTGCCAACAGTGGGCAGCACTGGGTGGGATGTCTCATGGACCAGCTATTTCAGGGGCTGACCTACTCCATGCATCCTTTGCAGGGGACATCTCTGAGTTGTGGCTGGATCAGTGGGGAACTGAGCTGGTGAAGCCCAGAGAGTCTGCCTCACTCATGGGTGTTGTCTGTGGCCCTCCCCTTTGGGATCGTGCTTGGAGCTGGGTCTCACAGCCTCCTGGGAAGGCCCTGGAGTGGCTGGGGCTTATCCAAGGTAATACAAACCTGCAGAACAATTCAGTCTTCAGGAACTGAATCACAATCACCAAGGAATCACAGATCTAGGAACCAGGTGTACTTGCTACTGAACAGCATGGGGGCAGCTGACAGGGACACCTACTACTGCGCCAGGGTAGCACAATGAAACAGGGCAATGGGGTGTCCTTTAAAAATCCCTCCTGTCCCGAGTGAGAGCACGTTCTGACACTGACCCAGCACTACATCATCTGCAGCAGGATGTGCATGGAAGGGCCTTGCCTTTCAGACAGACCCACCCCCTGTCATGTTTGTCAGGGTTGGGCACTGCTGCCCAGCACTTTGGGTGAGATGGAGCAATTTAGGAGCCCAGAGACACAGTGCTTCAAGGCATATGTTGAAGCATAAACTTCATAACACTGCTGTCCTGGGGCCCAGCGTCCTAGGTTCCTTATCATGGCCTAGCCCCACAGGGACTCCAACAGCATTGGGCCAAGTCATCCGAAGTCTACATGTGACAGAAACACTTAGCATGGTTGTCAGTGTGGAGGTTTGGGCTCACCTCCTCCCATCATCTAGCAGGTTGCAAAACCCAGGGCTTCTGCAGGCTCAGCTCTGGCAGCAAGGGCCCCTCATCTGCCAGAGCCTGCTCCCAACTTTGAACCTTTGGAGAAAGTCACAGGGATGGAGAGAAAAAATGATTATGGTCTTTCTGCTGAAACCTGGCTTTCCTATTGTCTGCTTTCCTGAAAATCTAACAAGAGCTGACAGGGGGGCAGATATTTCTGGCACAGTGATACCAAGTGCAGCACCAAAGGAGAGATATTCAAAAATATTTAGGTGCCAAATGCCCAGTCATTCCAGAGTCAGATGCCTAAAAGCTTCCCAGCACCTGCACCTCCCACGCAGCAGGTCTTCTCCCAATGAAGCCGGTGACCCCGACTCCTTGGGAATGCCACCAGGCCACTCTTGAAAACTCTTGACCCCTCACTTCTCTGGAGATCTGCCCCAACCATTGAAATATCAGGATCTTACAGGTGGTGGTAGGACAGGACTATACCAGATTTTGCACTCCTCACTGGAGATGCAGAGGGATTTGTTGGCTGAGTGATTGCAGAGCCACTGACCATCATCTTTGAAAACTCATGGCTATAGGGGAGGCCCCAGATGATTTGAAAAGGTCAGACATAGTGCAAATATTTAAGAAAGGAAAGAAGGAGGATCCAGGGAATTACAGATCAGTCAGCCACATCTCAGTCCCTGGAAAGATCATGGAGCAGATCCTCAAGGAATCCATTTCTAAGTACCTGGAGGATTAAAAGGTGATTAGGAGCAGTCACATGGATTCACCAGGGACAAGTCAAGCCTGACCAACTGACTGCCTTCTATGATGAGGTGACTGGCTCTGTGGATGGAAGGACATGGGTGGATGTGATATTAGCAAGGCTTTTGATATGCTCTCCCACAACAGTCCCACAGGCAAGCTAAGGAAGTATGGGCACCCTTAGCAACTCTGCACAGGACACCAAGCTGTGAGGAGTAGTGGATACACTGGAGAGTAAAACAAGGATTCAGAGTGACCTGGACAAATTGGAGGATTGGGCCAAAATGTATTTCATGACGTTGAACAAGGATAAATCAAAGTCCTGCATTTAGGAGAGAAAAATCCCAAGTAATAATACAGGCTAGGGGATGATCACCTGGGTAGCACCTCTGCCAAAAAGGACCTGGGGAGTTAAGCTGAATATGAGCCTAGACTGTGCCCTTGGTGCCTGGAAGGCTAACAGCACCCTGGGCTGCATTGCCAGGTGTGTTGCCAGTTAGTCCAAGGATTTGAGTCTTCCCCTCTTTTCAGAACTGGTGAGACCACATCTGGAGTGCTGTCCTCAGTTTTTGGCCCCCCACCACAGAAATCATGTGGACAAATTGGAGAGAGTGAAGGGGTGGAAGACAAAAATAGTTTGCGGGCTGAGGCACATGGGTTATAAGGAGAGCCTAGGGGAACTGGGCTATTTACTTTGAAGAAGAGATGACAGAGGTGATTTAACAGCAGCCTTCAAGTACCTGAAGGGAATTTGAAAGAGGACGCAGCTGGACTGTTCTCAGCAGTGGCAGATGACAGTATAAACAGCAATGGTCTCAAATAGCAGGAAGGGAATTTTAGGCTAGCTAGTAGGAAGAATTTTCCTTCACTGTGTCTGGATTCCCTCTCAGCAGCTGGGATGTCCACTGGGTTCATCGGACATCAGGGGAAGCGCTGGAGTGGGACTGAGCTATCTGGCCTGGTGGAGGTATCATCTCTAACCGTGCTCTTGAAAACCACCTCAGCATCAGCAGAGACATGTCCAGCAGTGAAGTGCAGCTGCACCTGACTGGGGTCCAGGATGGAGACACAGCCCAGTACTGTGCCAGAAATATACGCAATGAATTAATACCCATGAGAGGCTGCATAGAAGCCAGCCCTGCAGGACTCACCTGCCTTCGTGAGAGTCAGAGGCAGCAGCACCGTGTTCAGCCTGCTGGGTCAGAGACATCATCTCTATTAGATCACTGGAACCAGTCTGGTACAGCCTCACTGGAGCACTGATCAACATATGCTTTTCACGTAAAGATTTTGCTGAAGCACTGGCCAGAATACATCTCACTAGCAAACCTGACTGATGCCTGAGCTCCTCACATAAACAAAACTTGGCATCTGGACCAGATGTGCACTCCTGCCAAGGGATGGGAAGCAAAATGATGGTACAAGGCAGGGCAGTCCAGAACCAGGCTAAAGATGGAACAGGAAGCCCTAGGTGACAATATGGAACAAGGCTCTGGTACAGGATGGTTTGAGACATTCAAGATACAGATGGAGTGCAACACATGATTTTTGCAGACCATGGAGTAAAAGGAGAAGTGTATATCAGGGGAACTTCACAGTGGCCTGGAGGAGCCTGCATGGTGTTGTGCTGACTACCTTGTCACAAGTACAACAGCCTTAGCTCCAGGTCTGAGTCTGTGGTCCTTCTTTGAGACAAGATTGATGTTGAGATCTTTTGGCTATGCCTAGTGAGCACCTGGAGCACAGCAGTGATTGAGGTACATCCCTCTGAGCTAGACAGGGATTTGTGAGACCCACGGTGGTGACCAGGGGAAGCTTGCTGGGTTTCTCCAGTGCAGCAGGAGAGACCAGCTCCCATCATCAATGGGATCCCTGCACCGCGTGGGAAACAAACTCACTCAGCCCCAACATGCATGGGAGAGGAGGGCAGAAAGGAGATGATGAAAGGAACAGGCCTGTGGGCTTCAGCCCATGCAGGCTGCTTTATAGCAGGTACAGTTCCCCACCAGCCTCCCTGGGAGCACCTGCCATGGAAAGGTTTGCCCCAGGCCACCTTCTATCCCAGACACCAGACAACTGCACATCCATGTGCTGGGAGGTAGATGGGCACACAGGATCACACACAGGAAGGGTTTCCCAGCACCTGATGGATTGTGGTTGCCTGAAACCCTTTTGCAGCCTGAGCAATCCCCACCTCCTGCTGAGCTCCCTGCCCTGCCTCAGGGGGATGAGTCTTCTTCACAGAGACTCTGACCAGTGTTGGCAGGACACAAATGCTCTGTTCTTATCCCTAAAAGAGAAAGCACATACAAATCATTGCCAAGGGGCTCCACAATGGTTTGGCTTGGTGGGGACAGGTCCCTTCAGTAAAGGGCAAAGAAATAAGGCCCCAGAGCCTGGTGTGGGAGGTACCAGACACAGGGGAAGGGAGGGTCCAGCCACTGTCTGTGCACAGCACAACTGATCCCCCTCCCTGGGGAAAGCAGCAGGGTGGTATAAGGCAGGCACCAGACATGCAAATCACAGACAGCTGCCCACTATAAATCACTCTGTTCTGCTGCCCTGCCAGCACCTGCACACACAACCCACAGCCCTCAGGTCCAGGCACTGACCACCAACACACAAGGGCTTCCCCCAGCACCAGGAAAGATGGGACTTGGGCTCCACCTGCTTGTCCTGGCTGCAGCTCTGCAAGGTATTTCATCTTCCCACAGGTCGTGGAGGAGAGTGCTTCACTGATCCTGCCCTGATACTAGTTACTCTTGCATCCTACCTTGCTTTTCAGGTGCCTGGTCCCAGGTGCAGCTGGTGGAGTCTGGAGGAGACGTGAGGAAACCTGGAGACTCTCTGCGCCTCTCCTGCAAAGCCTCTGGGTTCACCTTCAGTAGCTACTACATGGACTGGGTCCACCAGGCTCCTGGGAAGGGGCTGGACTGGGTGGCTACAATTAAGTATGATGGATCCAGCCAGTGGTACTCCCCGGCTGTTCAAGGACGATTCACCATCTCCAGAGACAACTCCCAGAACATGCTGTACCTGCAGATGAGCAGCCTGAAACCCGAGGACACAGCCCTGTATTACTGTGCCAGAGACACAGTGACTCAAACCCTATTCATGGCAATACAAAATCCCAGCTCAGATCCTCCCTTCTAAGGTACCAGGAGGGGGCAGCCACCCTGCACAGCACAGCCCTGCACAGAGGCAGGAGGGGAGACAGGCGACCGGAGACAACAAATCCCAGCCTCTAGACTCTTTGCCACTCCAGGACCCTGACAAAAGCCACCCCCAGCCCCAACTCTGCAGACATGGCTCCAGGCCATAGGAAGAAGTCCCAGGCAGGTCCTTTTCAGTGCATGGCACAGGAGGACAGCAGGTGCAGTGGCAGCAGCAGCCTGGGCAGAGTGGGGTGCACCCAGCTCAGGATGTTGGGGGAGGAAGAGGTTTGAGCTGAACAAGCTTTGGCACCATCACCCACTGCTGCCCGGGGCTCTGCTCCACACAGCCGTTCCCCCTCACTGCTGCCCACTCCCCAAAAGCACACACCCCTGCTTCCCCAAGACAGCCTCCCAAGGCCCAGCCTCCTCCCTGCTCCCCACAGCAAACCCACCCCGCCTGACTGGTGCAGACTCCTGCTCTTGCTGCCTCAGTCTGATGAGCTGGGGCTCACGCCACGGGCAAGTCTGACCCAGATCCAGGGCAGGGCGCTGGATTGCAGACACTGGTTGGACAATGCAGCTGCTGCCTGGCATGTTGTAAACCCCTGGACACATGCAACACTAGCAGAAAGTGCGTGTCTTGTGAGAACTGGGAAATCAAGAATCCCTGAGAGATCTGGGTGTTTTTCTGGGCGCTGCCTGTCCCCACAAGTCCCCTCATCAGTAGTGTGAAGCCAATTGGCAGGATCTGTGCATCAGATCATACCAGTTTCCCTGGAGGATGCCCTTCTCCCAGGGAGAGGGGAGGGGGACCCAGGCCCAGTACAGGGACCCCTTCCTGAAGCAGCTGAGGCCAATCCTCCCTGCCCCTCCTGCTTCCCCTGTCTTCTGCCCCCCTCTCTCCTGGGTGGCTGCTCCCAGCCAGCTGGGCAGTGCCTGCCTCTGCACACCCCTCCACCCCCTACCACAGCCTGAGACCCAGCACAGCAGCCCCAGCCTCCTGCTGCAGCCCCAGGCTGCCTGGGCTAAGCCTGCTGGAACAGATGGGCTGATGAGCAGCTCTCCAACATCTGGGGAGGAAACAGCCCCTCATTTACGGCTTCTCCTCCCAGTTCACAGAAGACATCCTGGTACTCTGTCACTAAGGTCTCCAAGTACCTCTGCTGCTCAGGGTCAAGTCAGCCATCTACCTCTGGTCTTGGCTGGTCTTCCTTCCTCTTTTGAGGTTCTCTGTCTCTTAGTCCGTTGCACTCATTTGGGTCCTGCACCATCCACCCCTCTCTTTGGCACCACTTCTTTTATAAGTTAACATGATATATTTGCTTGTATCCTAGTGGGCTTGGTCCAAAGTCCCTCATAGTTTACTGGTCCTGTGTGCCTAGTTACTTGGAATGGACCCTGCCATCGGGCTACCAACTTGTGTGGGCTGTCGGGTAGTAGTACTAGCACCTAGTCTCCGGCCTTCAGTTCTCTTTCTGCGGTGCGTGTGTCATAGTTTTGTTTCCATTGTTCCTGTCTCTGTCCCAGGTTCTCTTGGGCTATTGCCAGTGCTCTCTTTAGCTTATCTCGAAAGTCAGTCTTGGTCTGTGGTAGCGTCACCCCGGCTGGTAGAGTTCCCCAATCTTCACAGATCACTTCTAAGAGTCCCCTTGGCTCATGCCTGAAAACCAGCTTGAATGGGGCATACTTGGTGGATGCCTGGGGGCATTCCCTGATAGCAAACAGGAGTGGGGGAATCATAGTATCCCATCCCCTGGGGTCACCCTGTATGCATGACTGTATAATCCCTTTTAGCGTCCAACTGAAGTGTTCCACTAATCCGTGCATCTGTAGGTGGTAGATGGATGTCTGGAGTTATTTAATTTTTAGTGTTTTACATACCCCCCGAATCTTGGACATGAAGTTTTTCCCTCTCTGTGAGGATCTCCCAGGGAATCCCAACCCAAGCAGTCCATTTCATAAGGGCACTCTGTTTGGGGTCTGTGTGGGCAAACTCGAGACACATGCCCCTTTCCCCCCACACCTGTAACAAATTATCTCTGGTATCCCAGCCTCTGGACTCTCAACCTGTTAGTCTGAATCCCTCCCCTTTTCTTCCTTTGCTAGTGAGCTCTGAGCACTGCCCCATACCTGTCCCTCCTCATCATTCCCTCTTGGGGGCCTCTCCCTCTGCTTCAGCTGTGATGTCGTCCTCAGCCAAATATAAGGCTTCTTCTATCCAGCATTGGTTGTTGCCCCTGAGGTCAGCCAGGAACTGCTCCAGTACAATGGGGTCCACTGCCTCTCCTACAGACCAAAGTCCCGGTTGCAGCCATCGCTTCACTTGGTCCTGCAGGGTCTGAGTGAGCAGGCACAGTCGTCCCCACAATTTGCATGCCGGGAATTTCTGACAGTAGGTCTCTGGAGATATTTCGAGGAGGTATAGGATGCCCTCCTTTATCTTTCCATAGTCCTTGGCCTCTGAAAGGGTGAGAGCCCAGTAAGCTGCCTGCTGAAGGCCAATGAGCAGGGAGCCTATCCGCATGGTCCAGCTGCCTGGGTCCCATTTGCAAGCTTCTCTTTTGAAGGCCTCTAGATATGCCTCCACGTGGTCCTGGGGAGTCATTTTGGGGAACCGGGATTCATCACCTCTTCCCAGAGCCATTTGTTGGGCTTCAGTTTTCTCACTTAGGTCTTGTTGCCACAAGAATAATCTGATCCTGGCCTCAGCTCCCTGGGTCCGTACCCAGACTATTACTCCCAGTTGTGCTTGTTGGCTCTGCAGTGGCCCAAGGGGAATGTTGTGCACCTGTTGCCAGTCTGTCGGTGCCTGAACGTCCATGGACTCCATGGATCCCAGATGCTCCGTGGGACTCCAAAAGTTTCATAGATTTCACAGATTTCATAGACATTAGGGCTGGAAGGGACCTCGGGAGATCATCGAGTCCAGCCCCCTGCCCAAAGGGCAGGAAGTCAGCTGGGGTCATAGGATCCCAGCAAGATAAGCATCCAAGTTCCTGGGCAAGACACCACCTCTGAGGTGCTTACGTTCAAAAATGCACTATCACCATTTTCTCAGCAGTGACAACATTTTGCTGCTAATAATACAACTGGAAGAGTCACACTGCCAGGGGCTTTTCAAAGCACCCAGGACCGTAGCACTCACAAGTGTAAAAATGCCCAAAAAGAGTGTTAAGGGCTGTAAGAGTTCACACCAATTACATGCCCTGAAAGACCTTCCCAGGTTATCATAGCTAGGGAGTATCTCCAAGGGGAGCAGGACAGGAGATAGAGCACATCTGCTCTCCTGCAAATAAATTACTTGAGATATTTAGAGACCTGGAAGAGGCGTTGGGGCACAATTTCTGATGGAATTAGGACTCCTTGGGCAGACATCTTAACAACTTCCAAGTAGAAGAGGCTGGGACCATTTGTAAAACAGGTGTTTCAGCTACTGGACACACAGACAAAGCCCAGTCTCATCCCAGATGGGACTCTTAACATCCCCAGGGGCTACAGACAGGATGAGATCTCCAGTCTGAGGATACCAAGGCCTGCAAGGAGCTCCACTCCCCAAGGAGGGTTGGCTGACTCCAGAGATCATCTGTAATCCCTGGCTGTGGGCCCTGCAGCTGTGCTTCCCCTGGAGTCCCTGCCTTGCATCCAATGAAGCCACCTGTAGCTACCAAGATGTTGGCACCTGTGAGTAGTTAGTCTCTAAGGCACAGCTCTACCCCTGCCTTCTTCAAACCTGTCCCCAGCCAAGGGCTCAAGCCACAGTCTTGGCTGCTGAACAAACCCCAGAGGACTGCTAGTGTAGTGGAAACAAGGTCACACACACAAACACACTTCTGCTCTGTACATGGCATATCTGGGGACACGGTGACACAGGGAGAGCAAAGGGCTAGCACAAAAACTGGAAGCCGAGTCTGAACAGATATGCAACAAGCATCTCAGGCTCCTGCCCTGCACTTTGTCCCTGCTCAGCATGAACTAAGGGAAGAAGAGGAGCCAAGTCCAACCCCCAACCTGCACAGGCCTGCATGCCCCTCCAGCTCTGCACAGCTCCAACTCCAGGGGAAGATCCCAAGCTCAGGCCCCATCACCCCAACCATCCTGGGACAGGCCTGGTGGGAGGGAGACTCCCCTGGAGCCAGCACCCAGGAACCTGAAATCAAGTCTCCCTTGAGATGAAGCCTGGGAGCTTTCCAAGGAGCTCCCATTGCCCCAGAGAGAGGA
Source organism: Crocodylus siamensis (assembly GCF_052110815.1). NCBI lineage: Eukaryota > Metazoa > Chordata > Crocodylia > Crocodylidae > Crocodylus > Crocodylus siamensis. The sequence continues at coordinate 42,131,148 of NC_143400.1, read as the reverse complement.
CAAACCATGCTAAACCAAGCAGAGTCATGCGGAGGGACCCCCCAGTCCCCAGTGAAGGATTCAGCTCTGAGGCACTAACCTGAAGCCCAGAGCACGTTTTGGATACACCTCTCCCCTCCTCTTCTTCTCTCAGCTGTATGGCAGGAGCCTGCCAGGGATATCCTGCAGCCTCCCTCCAGCCTGCTGAAGCAGCTGGGACTGATGGGGCTGAGTGCAGATGGGGAGGTGACTAGGGCCCTTGTTACATCTTTCTGGGATGCTGCTGTCTGGTCTGTCCCTTCCCTACAGCAGACAGGACTTCAAATGGCAGGTTTCTCCCTATAAGCAATTCCTTCCCACCATCTCCCCAGTGCCCAATCCCTGTCTCAGTCCTGCCCAGCCTGAGCTCTCTAGGATCAGGAGATCTCTGGGTGCTGGCTCTCCTGCCAGGCAAGCACTGAGACACTTGCACTCCTCCATTCCTGCCCGTTCCTAAAATGAGCCCTAAGATGACATTTTTCCCCCCGTACAGTGTCTGGACTGGGTCAAATATGAGCTCTTCTGCCTGGGTGACATAACCTAGGTCAAGTCATAACAGGATGTCTGAAGAGAGGAATTACCAGTACAACCTGGTATAATGAGAATGATACAAATGGAGAGTGAAGTGTTCACTTCCCTTACTGCAACACCAAGGAACGCAAGGACGCCAAATGATGGAAGGAGCAATGAATGAACGAGTTAAAAAAGAAGTCATTGCAGGCAGTAAGATTGCCCTGCACAAGGAGAGCTCTGTGAGGGCCAAAGGGCACCCAGAGGACTTGGCACTTCTACATCAGTTCTCAGGTATCTACACCCTCCTGTGCCCACAGATCTCATCCATCTGCTCTCCCAGGAGCTGGGATTACTCATTTCATTGATCCATGAGACCTGAGCAGATCTCACCTCAGACCTGGAGGAAACCCACCCAGGAGAGCTCAGCACCACACCTTTGCAGTCGCTGGATGCCCAGAAACCTCCCAGCAGGTGCTCAGCACATGCACTAATTCGGGCAGGTCCTGTCAGTCCAAGACAGTCTGAACCACTCAGAAGCATCTTGATCCTACAAATACATCTAAAAGAGACAGGAATTTCTAGAGGAGCACTAAATACAGCCCTGACAGCCACAGGGCCAAGAAAATATGAGCACTCAGCAATAGAGGAATAACTTAAGTGGATGCAGGAGCTGCCAGGAGGAGGAAGAAGGAAGGAAGGAGAAGAGGCTGCACAGGTCAGGAGCAGGTGAAAATGGTTGATGTGACTCAGAGTCCACAGGTGTGAGCTCTGTGCTGTGCCATGTCAGTGCAACCCCGGGGCAGCTGCCCCCAAACCCATCAAAGGGACCTTGTCATGAGCAGAGCTCTGGGCATTTCCTCCCGGCTGCAGGATCCAACTGAATCCCTGGGGAAAGTTCCCTCCAGAGGACGACTCCTCTCTGCCAGCGCTGATCACCCACCTCTTGACCCAAAGCCTGTAACCATGTTACTTCTTCCCAGGTGCCCTCTGCCAGGTGCAGTTGGTGCCATTAGGCCACGGGGTGATGAAGACTGGAGAGACCCTCACCCTGAACTGCACCGCAACTGCTGATTGTGACAATGTCATCTCCAGCGGTTGTTGCTTTGTTGCTTGTGGGGCTGGGTCCATCAGAGCCCGGGCAAAGGCCTGGAGTATCTTGGACATATAAATAAAGGTGGGAACACAAACTATGCCCCATCCCTGAAAAGCAGGATCTCCCTTACAGTGGATTCCTCCAGGAACCAGTTCTCCCTGCAGCTGCGCTCCCTTATGCTGCTGACACCGCCATATATCACTGTGGCAGGGACAGAGTGTCACAGAGCAGAGCGGGGACTGTGCAACAAGAGGAAGCAGGTGGTGAACAGCACAGAGGTATCAATGCAACTCAGAAACAAGCAGAACTGACAGAAACCTGTATAAATGGAAAGGACATGGTAAGAGGTGTGGGGGGATCAAGAGCGGGGACCTGGTGGCTGCCTACAAACTCATCCAGGAAAATCAACAACAAATAGGTAGAGCCCTTTTCTTCCCAGCACCTCCTGGGGGGATGGGGAACAATGGTAATAAGCTGATGGAGAATAGGTTTATGTTAGAGATCAGAAGGCAATATTTTACAGTTCGGGTGGCCAAAATCTGGAAACAACTTCCCAGGGAAGTGGCCCTCGCTCCTACCTTGGGCAAATTCAAGAGGAGGTTGGATGATCACCTCTCTGGGGTCTACTGAACTCAGCATTCATTCCTGCCTGTGGCAGGGAATGAGGCTAGATGATCTGTTCAGGTCCCTCCTGACCCTAGCTACTATGAAACTATGACCAACACTGAGGGCATCACTATCTCCAGGTGTTTAGGCGTGGATGTTATGTAGTGGGGACATGAAAACCCAAGTCCCTTTTCAGTGAGTGGCATCTCTGTATCCAAACTTTGGCTGTGGTTTTGTACACTCAGGCTCACCAGCAGAGCTTGCCTGTGACGAGAGCTTCCAAGGCGTGACTGGGAGATCAAGCCCCCTGGCTGAAAGAGCTCTCCTGAATCAGGGCCCAACAAGGACTGCAGAGATACTGTTGGCCCCTCTCTGCTCTCCACCATATTTATAGGCAAATGCTGGTGCAGGTGAGCATCACACAGATGCTTTAGCAGTGATGACATGCAAAAGAGTCACGGAAACTTCCTAATAAAGGAGAAAGCCTGACCCACAAGGCAAAAAGAGCTGTGCATGTATAGCCTACAAGAGCACCGAGAGGAAGCCATGGCAGGTCTAGGCATGATCCTTATTCTGACAGCGTGCTTAGGTGAGTGCAGGGATGGGCAGACCCCTTGGGAGGGAAGGGCCTTGGGGAAGGGACTGAGGGTTTCAGGGTCAGGGCTCAGAGCTTGGTTGCAGGAATTGTGGGAGCTAATGCCCATCCAGGAGCTAACTAGTCCAAGTGTCATCAGCATTACTGAGGACTGAGCATCCAAATCCTTTAGGGCTACTGAGTATCTCAGGCTTGATTTCTGCTCTTTCACTTGCTTGGAAGAAAATGGGACAACAGTGGGACCCCCCATTACAAGGTGGCAGCAGAGATGCAAGGGTTAAAGGAGAAAAGGAGTTCAGACACTGCTGGGCAAGAGCAACAGGATGGACTGGGATGCAACTAGGGAAAAGAGCTTTAAGAGGCAAAAATGACCAGAACTTGATTCCCTCTGTTCTCTGTTCTCTGCAGGAGTCAGCTTCCAGATCCAGCTGACCCAGTTTGGACAGAAGTCAAGAAGCCGAGGAGTTCACAAAAGTGACCTGTAAGACCTCTGGTCACACATTTACTTATATTGGCATAAATTAGATATAGTTTCATAGTTTTGTACTTAGTAGGGTTGAAAGGCACCTGAGCAGATCATGAAATCCAACCCCCTGCCTTGGCAGGAAAAAGAACTGGGGTAAAAAACCCCAGCAAGGTGTTTGTTCAGCCTTGTCTTCAAGACTCCCAGGGTAGGAGCCAGCACCACTTTGCTTGGAAGCTGCTTACAGATCGTAGCCACCCTGACCGTGAAGTAGCGCCTCCTGATGTCTAATCTGAACCTACCCTCTGCCAGCTTGTGACTGTTATTTCTAGTCACTCCTGTAAGTGCTCAGGGAAACAGGGACTCCCCCAGTGCCTGCTGGTCCCCTCTGACTAGCTTGTAACAGGCCACCAGATCCCCCTCAGCCTTCCCTTGTGGAGGCTGAACAGGTTCAGATCCCCCAGCCTCTCCTTATAGGGCCTTCCCTGCTGCCCCCAGTCATGCAAGTGGCCTCCTCTGGACCCTCTCCATGTTGTCCACATCCCTCTTGAAGTGCAGCACCCAGAACTGGATGCAATACTCCAGCTGTGGCCTGGTCAGTGTCACATAGAGAGGGAGGATCATCTCCTTGGACCTGCCTGAGATGCATCTGTGGATGCATGACAAGGTGTGTTTGGCCATGCTCACTGCCTCCCCACACTGCTGGCCCGTGTTCATGACAGGCCCCTGCAGAAGGACTTGAGTACATTGGATTTATCAACATGAATACTGGTGGTACTGGCTATGCTGAGGCTTTCAAAGTGCAATTCACCATCACCAGGGAGACCTCCATCAGTATGGCCTCTCTGCAGCTGAACAGGCTAAAAATGGATGACACAGCCATGTATTACTGTGCAAGGTCACAGCAAGACAAAAGGCATCTAGAGCAAGTCAAAAACCTAAGGGAAAACCTTTGGGCCTCCTTGTGATACTGGGGCCCTTGATCACCCAGATTACCATTCACACAGTGGAGTTAACTTCGGGTCGCTTCCTTGTAAGATTTCAGGTGACACAAGAACCCCAGTTCCAGTGTGATCCAAGGGGATTTGGGCTCCTTTTCTCCATGCCAGAGCTCTGTTCTCATGGCTCAGAGAGCTGCAACTAAGCCAAAGCCTTTGAGAAGGTGGACCATCCAGAAAGGAAAGTGTGTACACCTGAGGTGTCTCATAGGATTGGAGGTAGGTTATGGCACAGCCGGCTCTCCCAGAAGGATCCTGGCTGAGGCCAGCAACTCCTGCTGGATGTGTGCAGGTAAGGGAGCCCTGTGGGATGTGCTAGTGTAGCAGGGCACTGGGATGTGTCTGCTCCTTCAACAGAGCAAGCAGTGCGAGAGGCTGCTTGCGGGTGGCAGAGGGGAGCTCATGAGGGAAACACCTGAACAGCAGACGGCTGAGGGCTGCAGCAGTCATGCAGGCTGCTTTATAGCAGGTACAGTTCCCCACCAGCCTCCCTGGGAGCACCTGCCATGGAAAGGTTTGCCCTAGCCCTTCGTCTATCCCAGGCACCAGACAAGTGCATGTCCATGTGCTGGGAGGCAGATGGGCACACGGGATCACACACAAGAAGGATCCCCAGCACCTGAGGGACTGTGGCTGCCTGAAACCCTTCATCAGCCTGAGCAATCCCCACCTCCTGCTGAGCTCCCTGCCCTGCCTCAGGGGGATGAGTCTCCTTCAAACAGACTCGGACCAGTGCTGGCAGCACTTAAATGCTCTCAGTTCAAAAGGGAAAGCACATACAAATCCCTGCCCAAGGGCTCCACAATGCTGTTGCTTAGGGGAGACAGGTCCCTTCAGCAAAGGGCAAGAAAATAAGGCCCCAGAGCCTGGTGTGGGAGGTACCAGACACAGGGGAAGGGAGGGTCCAGCCACTGTCTGTGCCCAGCACAACTAATCCCCCTCCCTGGGGAAAGCAGCAGGGTGGTATAAGGCAGGGGACCTGCTAATCACAGACAGGCTGCCTGGTATAAATCACTGTCCTGCTGCCCTGGCAACACCTGCACACACAACCCACAGCTCTCAGGTCCAGGCACTGACCACCAGCATGCAACAGCTTTCCCCCAGCACCAGGGAAGATGGGACTTGGGCTCCACCTGCTTGTCCTGGCTGCAGCTCTGCAAGGTATTTCATCTTCCCAGAGGTAGGGGAGGGGAGTGTTGCACCGATCCTGCCCTGATACTGGTTACTCTTGGATCCTACCTTGCTTTTCAGGTGCCTGGTCCCAGATGCAGCTGGTAGAGTCTAGAGGAGACGTGAGGAAACCTGGAGACTCTCTGCGCCTCTTTTGCAAAACCTCTGGGTTCACCTTCAGTGACCAGCATAAGGACTGGGTCCAGCA